>NW_008236769.1:10973858-10992463 GCF_000691975.1 Corvus brachyrhynchos | reverse complement strand
GGAAAGAGGCGAGATCCAGGGAACTACAGGCTGATCAGCCTCACCTCTGTGCCCAGCAATATCATGGAGCAGATCCTCCTGGAAACCATGACAAAACACATGCAAAACACAGAGATGCTTGGGGACAGTCAACACAGCTTCATTAAGGGCAAATTGTGCCTGACAGGTTTAGTAGCCTTCTATGACAGGATTACCGTGTCAGTGGATAAGGAAAGAGCAACTGATGTCACCTACCTGGATTTGTACAAAGCATTTAACACTGTCCTGCACAACATCCTGGTATCTAAACTGGAGAGGCATGGATTTGACAGGTGTATAACTCAGGAGATAAGCAATTATCTGGATGGTCATACTCAGAATTGCGGCCAACCGTTTAATGTCCGGATGAAGATCAGTTATGAGTAGGGTCTGCCAGGGGGTCTGTCCTGGGACCAGTGTTATTGAACATCTTGGCTGGGGACACAGACAGTGAGAGTGCACCCTCAGCAAGCTTGCAGATGACACACCAAAGTGAGTGGTGACACGGATACTCTAGAGGAACAGGGTGTCATCCAGAGGGACCTGGACAGGCTTCGGTGGGACCATGTGAACCTCGTGAAGTTCAATAAGACAAGCTGTGAGGTCCTGCATCTGAGCTGGGGCAATCCCACACATGGATACAGACTGGGCAATATGAGTGGATTGAGAGCAGCTTTGCAGAGCACTTGGGGTATTGGTGGATGAAAAACTGAATTCTGAGCTGACAATGTGCCCTTGCAGCCCAGAAAGGCAACGCATCCTGGGCTGCGACAAAAGCAATGTGGGCAGCAGGTCAAGGGAGGGGATTCTTCTCCTCTATTTCACTATCATGAGATCCCACTTGAAGGAATGTGTTCAGCTCTGGGGCCCCCAGCAGAAGGACAGAGACCTGGCTTAAGAGCATCCAAAGGAGGGCCATGAAGATGACCAGAGAGCTGGAGCACTTCCCATACGAGGACAGGCTGAGGGAGCCACGGTTGTTCAGCCTAGAGAAGAGAAGGCCCTGGAGAGACCTTACAGCAGCCTTCCAGTATTTAAATGAGGCCTACAGGAAAGATGGGGAGGAACTCTTCACCAGAAAGCATAGTGATAAGATGAGGGGTAACAGTTTTAAACTGACAGAGGGTAGATTTACAGCAGATAAAAAGAAGAAACTCTTCACTTATGAGAGTGGTGAGACATTGGAACAGGCTACCCAGAGCAGCTGCAGATGCCTCAGCCCCGAAAGTGTTCAAGACCAGGTTGGATGGGGCTTTGAGCAACTTGGTCTAGTGGAAGCTGTCCCTGCCCATGGCAGGGGGGTTAGAATTAGATGGTCTTTGAGGTCTCTTCCAACTCAAACCACTCCGTGCTTCTTTGATTCATTCTGTGGATGGGGAAAGTCAGGACATGTTAGGTACATGTTTGCCCTGTAGGAAAAAGGATGCACAGTTAAACTGCAGGTTTGCTCCAGGATGGAGCACTGGATATGCTTAAGAGGACAGGGCAGGCACAGGACTTTCCCATGGAGTCACAAGTAGATGGCTTTGACCAGAAGGTGGTCACGAAGCACAGTGAGCTGGAGCAGCCCACAGCTTCAGCCACGGAGCCTCTCCTGTGAGCTCACAGCAGGGGCCCTCAGACACACTGTAAAGTCTTCTCCCACTCCAGTTAAGGGATTTTAAAACAGGAAGAGCATGGAATGCAGAATATATACTGCAGCAGGGCATATGGAGAACACTAAAGAATCCCTATGCTTCTGATCACAAGCTGATCTGTGAAACTACTTATACAGCAACATGAAAGAAGCATCTGTGGAATTTCATGGCTAAGGGACAAAATAATTTGCATTCTCTGTGCTGGACATTGGGGGCTTTTCCCCCCTCTTTGTTTTCCTTATGTCCTGCAAGCTTGCAGTGGAATTTATTTCAAAACTTTTTCAAACTCTAAATTCAGATTATTTACATGCTCTAGAGTCTGTTTGTGGCTCTTCACAGACAGGCCAGAAGACAGTGTATTTAAATAAAGGCTTTTAAGGTTTGGGACTCAAAGTTGTAAGAGATTATGACACACAGAGACTTATGCAAGATCAGGAACTAAGATATGCGAGTTTTATTATCTGATTTACTTGTGAGAGGATAGCAGATCTCATTAACAATTCCATTAGCTAAAGCTATCAACCATGAAAACTCCTTCCCACTCCCTCCACCTACAGCTTTTCTTTTGTAAGGTAATAGTTTTTACTCTAAATCAGACTGTATTTCAGTCTTTTATGAAGCTGTATTCCATATATCTTTCTTATGTGAGAAATTTATGGATCAAGATCATAAAACTGAAACATTAAAAGTTTATTTGCTGACTCTACTCACTGTTAAACTTGAAACCCAAGAATTTTTTTGGTGTTATGGTGCATTAACATTCCAGAGAGCATGTCTGCATGTCTGCCCATTTTAAAGTATTCTGTGTTGATAGCTTAACCACCACAATTACGAGCCATACTTCCACCACGAATATTTAAAAACACAACTGGATACCTTGGGAACTTCAAAACACCAACATTGTCTGGAAAGTTCTCAAAGAGAAGACTGTACCTCTAAGGTATCTTTTATTGAGCTTTTCCTCGCTGCTAACAGAAACCAACACCATGAAAATTTAACTAGTGCAAAATCATTAACAGAAATACGAAGAAATATTTTTTAAAAGTAACAATCGATCATTATTTACCACTAAATATTTTTCAAGTTTCTTATGTAATTTTGCAGAGTCCTGTATTTTAACTGTACCAAACCCCTCTGTAGATCAAATACTCCAAGAGAGTACACAAAGGAGAAAATACTTTAAGTACTACGTAACCCACCCACTCTATAACCTCTTCCCACCTCCTTCTAAGAGTTCAGCTGTTGGCGTTCTGAGAATCCAGGGCCGAGCTCTGATGCAGCCCAGCTGTGTAACCTTGGCTCACGCTTCAGAGGAAACTGCTAAGCTGTGAGAAGCAGCTGGGGAAAGGTCTGTAGAATACAGCCATGCCAGATAATAAAGGTGAAACTGCAGTGATAGGTTTGTTGAGAAAAGGGAGCAGGGGTGGCTCAAAAATTCAAAAGAAAAAAACCCACACCACTAGCATGGAAAGGCAAAAAAGTCCTCAAGAGAAAGGAAGGGAGGTGCCTACTGAAGATGTACTGGAATACTGACAGAAGCTAAACCTTCCTCACCAGACTGATGACTATTTAAAAAACAGACTCTTAAGGGTCTTATCAAGAGTGATGAGCACACTAATACACAGTCCGTAGTTCATTAAATCCCAGATATCTTGTGAGTTTATCAAATAATTGAATTTTTCACTTGGTAATATCCTGCCTGCAGAGTCTCTTCCTGCATGTTGTGCTCAGACAGAGATATTAACACATGAATTAGTTACTATCCTCTGACAAAACTCCTCAAAAGAAAATTATTGTCACTGAACTGGTTAAAAAAAAAAGCCCCAGAACAAGAATAACTTTAAAGACAAAAACTAATAAAAGAAAAAGAATTGAAGAGAGACTGGCAAATTTAAAAAAATTGCAAATCAAAAAAAAAAAAAAATCCATAAACATAGATTACACTGAAAGGTAATTTTATTATCCCTCTTGTCTGTGGAAATTGTTAAGTTTACACAGTTATGTTATTAATCCTGCTTGTGGGGATAGCTGCCCTCTATTACACTACTACAAATCCATGTCAAATAAAAAGGAAAAATACCGACTCTGTGATTTATGTCTCTCATTTAGCTTGGTGACATGGCTGTTAGCTGAAGGGTATCTGCAGCATGAGCTGCTGCCTCACCGTGAAGTTACAGGGTACTCACCAGGAATCCATTAGGAACTCTGAATTTCAGAACACAGTCTGTTTAGAATGATGATATTGCAAAAATACTGCACTGAAGCCAACATGACTTCATTTCCTTTAATAACTTCAGTCCTTTCCTTCCTGCCAACAACACTAGAGGATCTAGTTTGTAACAAGATGCCCAAGAATCAAGGTTGTGTTTGGCTAAACTACCAGATGATTTTGGCCTTTTGTTCAAAAACAATGAAACCAGTGTGAAATATTTGTATTTAAAAAATTTAAAAGATAAACCCCAATACTAAAACTGACTCTAAACTAAATACTCATTTACTCTAAACAAACTCACCCTGGGCCTGGTTTTTGGGTAGAGAGATGTGAAGTACTCCAAGAAGGAAATTGATGAGTTCTGGTACAAATCTTCTGGAGAGAGATACATATTCCAGGAACAAACAGCATATAAATAACCCTTTAATAACATCTTGCAGTGTTGTAATGCGACACTAAAAGAAATAAAAAGAACAAAATATTCCTAATTAGAAGCCTATACATCACAAATACAGAATCTCCCAAAAAGATGAATTATTAACTACACTGAAAGCATTTGAAGCCTATAAAATTACACGCTTTGATCATTGATGAGAACCACACTGGCTTTCCCTGGTCCTCACTCAAGAGTATCTGCAGAACTGAGTAACAAGTTTATCAGAGCTCATTTAGCCACTAGAAGGTGCTAAACCACAAACAATAAATTCTTCAGAAATGAACCAGTGAAATAGAAAGCTCAGAGCAACTTGGCAGCAACGGAACAATTAGCTCAAGACTTTCGAAACATATAAACAGATTAGGATAGAAAAATAAGGACATATTTTAACTCAATGCATTAGGTACATTTTCAAGGAAAACAAATACTGCCAATTTTTAAGTAAATAACCTCTCAAGTATGAAGAAATGCTTATATGGAAAAGAAACCACTAACAAATGACTTCAGATTGTCTTCAGTCTGTTCTGTTAGTCCCATGTAATTTACCATAGAAGGAATTCTTGTGTGACAACATGAAAAATTGAGGAGATACAATTTTGTGAGTTGGACTATACCCTGCAAGGGTGTTTTCCTCTTCACCCTTTCTTCCAATTACTATCTGCGGCTATGCCAAACACAAAGCTGCCTTTTCAAGTACATTTCCACCATATACATTAATGTTAACACACATATTTGGAGTCCTAGGAAGAGATAAGAAAGTGAAGTTATATACTGAGGTACAACATCACAGACATACCTTAGTAAGTAGCTGACTCATGTACATAAAAGCAGGTGTTACAACTGGGTGCCAGAAGTCAGAAGTTGGAAACAGCAGAGATATAATTTTCAAATAAATAAGCTGATTGCATATAAAAGAGAATAAGGCAAAATACAGTTAAGACATTATTCCCAGAATCTTGACTTTATACATATGTAACTTTCAAATGAATAACTGCCACACAGTAGTCAAAAATACTACAATATACATAATTTTGAGAAATCTGATATGATACATGACCTATTTATTGAAACAACTGTTTAAGTTAGATGAGAAAAGAGAATATCCATTATGGGATATCCATTATAGGTAACATTGTGAGTGAGGCAGCTGAGAGAACAACTAAGAAGGAACTATGCCTCCCAACCCACCCCATTTACTCCATGAGAACACCTCACCCCCTTCAGCTCACCACAGTCACATACTCTCACACCACAAGCACAGGAGCAGGGGGCCACACAGGACCTGTGACACCTTTCAACACCTGTGACACCTCAACACAGACAATGAAGTGACCAGAATCCTCCAGCACTGGCACACACCAACGAACAGCCAAAAAGAACTTTTCCGTTCTCTTCTGCAAAGTGCTTTTGCAGCCACAAGAACTAAGCAGCCATTAGGTACCCTTTTACTGAAGGGGACTTGAGAGAGCTACAAGTAACCTGTCAAGACCATATGAAGTTAAACATCAGTTGCAAGGTAATTATGAAAATTATTTACGTGGATATTTCCACAGTAAAGCAGATGGAAGTAAAGTTTTATTGCTTCAGAGCTGTTCCTCTCTATAAAGCTTCTATCACACATAAATACTCTCCTGAAGTGTTTTGGTTACTAAAGGCTCCGAATTTTAGGCTAAGGTAACAGTAAGTCTATGAAAAGCCAACCAAGACAACTGATCTATGGAATATTCATCAAACAAGTGCTTTGAGCATACAAAATGATACAATTTCACTCTAAAAGATAATGATGGCCTGCAACCTGGAAAAGTTCAGTGAAGGGAATGAAAGCCAAAAGTGTGACTGGTGTTATAAGGGTGACAGTAACAATTTAAATATAGAAGTTAAAAGCTCTCTACAATACATTTTCTGCAAAATCCAAAACATCCTGAATAGACTCTTCAAAAGAACTCAATATATCTTCGAAGCCTTCCAAACAAATCCTTCAGTCTATTTTCTTTCAATAGTCTAATTATTCCATGAGGCAGCAGCAATTCATCAAGCTGACAGAAAACAAGTAACTCCCTCTGAATTAGATTTATTGTTTGTCTTTGAAACTTCACTACAATTGAAAAATACTAATTTCCCATATGCTCCATTCTTGAATTCCCTAACAGACATTTACCTAGGCACTGTAAAAGCCATCTGTTCACATTTAGCACAGCCAGTGAAAATGGGATACTACTAATACAAGAAGGAAAGATAAAATTTTTCCAAGTCACTAATTCGGCCATTGTCATATGTAAAGTACTCAGAAATGATACATTTTTATATCCGTAAGAGTATTTTCTTAGTTCATTGTTTGGTTTTTTTATCTTTTTTTTTTGACCTAAGAGATATTGCAGATACTGGACTTCTGTGGAGCACTTTTTAAAAACATTTGCACTTAACACAATTAAAGAAATCACAACACCACTGATAACATCACTTCTTCCTAAAACAACCTCTTTAAATTTCATCAGGAAAACAGTGTTCGGCTGTGAAAACTCGAGGTGCAATTTTAATATATTTTCCCCTTATTAATTCCACAGACACACTTCTATTCTGAAGAATGTGTGTTTGTTTCTTAGGAGTGTGTGTGTTTGTTTGTTTCTTAGGAGTAGGGTTTTTTTGTTGTTGTGGGGGTTTTTGTTACAACTTATCTCCACAAAGGCAATTTAAAATACTGAAAAACCTAGAAAGTCATAGATGCTAATAATTCACTACATAATGTCATCTTGCACTTATCACCATTCTGTACTAATGCAAAGAGATTATCCCAGCAGTATGCATTTGTTACCGTGTCTAAACCTGGAAATGTTGCTCGGCCTTTGACTTCAATTACTTCTTCCACATCATGTGCAGCGTCTCGAAGGATAAACTTGATACTGTCACTGGCTGCCTCAGGAAACATCTGGCAAAGATTGTACAATGGCCTATTAACAAAAAATTTAAGTCATAATCAAGTTACACCACTGATGTTAATAAAAAAAATTATTTTTAAGCACTCATAGGAAGATTTCTTGTGTTCCATCTACATTGTAACAATAAAAATCTGTCTGCAACAAATGTTTCTTTTTTAGAATATAAATTATTATTGTAATACTTTAGTTTACAGAGACATGTATTTTTCATTAGGCCTTGTGAGAATCCTTGAGTTGTAGGTTTCTAAATCTCAAATAAAAAATAATTAAAAACTTTTAAATACACTTCCAAATAATTTGCTTTGGTATGACGTAACGTATCCTTCTGAATCTCCTAACTTTAGATATTACTGCACTGAAGTATGCTGGCTTGTACTAGACAGCTCACTCTTCTAAACACTCTTAGGCAATATTAAACAACATGTAAGGCAGCAACATGGTTAGCAAAATTATTACTGCAAACAAGAAAAAAACCCCAAACACAAGCTAGATCAGCTCCTGGCCTATGGTTAGTGCCTACAGGCATATGCAGTCTGGAGCCTGTATCTGTTTGGTCTTCAGCATTTTCAGTGAAATATGTCTGTAATGATATTAATAAATCCCAGTCCTAAAAGACAACTAAAACATATTTACCCTTTGGTACAAACCATGTGTGACAGTATCAATGGGTCAGAGCTCTTCCTGATGAATTCAACAGAGCAATGAATGCTAATGCTGCACGTAACAGATTTTTAAAAACTTAACTGACTTTAGCATGAAATAAAAAAATATATGCTGAAAACTACGTAAAAAAAACTCCGTAAAAGAAAGCTGTCTATCCTGCAAAGTCAAGACAGGAATCACAGGCTAATTTTGTTTGGAACGAACCTTTGGAGATCATCTGATGCAACCCCTTGCTCAAAGCATGGCTAACTTCAAAGCTGGATCAGGCTGCTCATAGCTTTGTTGAGTTCTGTGTATCTTCACAGCTTCTCTGGGAAGCTCATTTTAATGTTCAGTACCTTTTCGGAGAAGGTTTTTTTCTTTAAATCTAATTACAATTTCCCTTGCTGCAGCCCTTGCTCACTGACTCTTGTTCTTTGCTGTGTATCTCTGAGACAAACTTGGCTCTCTTCTCACAGCCTAAGCGCCTGTCAGGTATTTGAAGACAACAATGCCAAACTGACAACTTCCTGCAAAGTGTTTAGTTGGAACTTCCGCATGAGCTTACTATAACACTTTTAATTCCATTTTCATCCAGCTCCCTGAGTGAATTCAAAGAACTAAAACCCATATGAAAACCAGAGATTACAACAGAAACTGCACAGGGTCATTGCAAAGTTTAAAATCCTTTATCAGCAGGCTAAACAACTTCCTACACAGAAGTTTCATGCGTATATGGTATTACTTGTCCACTACCCACAAAAAGCATTTTGCAGATCAAAAAATACATTCTGAGGTTTTGAAAATCTCTTGGTACAATTAATAGATCAAGTAACACAGGAAACAAAGTTAAAACATTATAAAGCCTGAGTCACCAGCTGCCAACAAGTTCTACAGAATATTTGAAAGGAACAAGCAGCTAAATGCTTTACTCTAGGTAGCTTCTCTTTTTAAATCCTGAAGGAGCAAAAGTCCTTAGGATTTAATACTTACAGGACCAGTTTGTCAATTGTTCTGAGTTCTGGTAAATCTAGAGTTGCTAACTCTCCAATATATTCCAAAAGGAAGCCAAACAATTTCTGCAAGAAGCATAATATGTCAAAATTACTAGGTTTTTCTTCATTGTACATATTCTTAAACCGTGATACAGACTTAGAAAATGAAGATTAGCATGTTAATTCTACCGTTATTCACAACACAGAAGCATGTATATTTATACTGCTCCCTGAATACTTACTAAAACTTAATCTGGAATTAAGAGTTACTTTAAACATAAACCAAAACATACTTCCAACTTTGCTTTGTTTCCGACTGCAAGGCTTGGATGATTGCATTTCTGAACTCTCTCCAGTATAATAAGCTGTTGTTCTATTGTTCTTCCAGCCAATAAAGACTTAAATGTCTCATAGGACTCAGGAACTAGAAAAAAAACCAAAAATTGACCAGAAAAAAATCTCAAACTCTACATCTTTAGTGTTTGTGCAACAAATTTCCAATCTGAAAATGCTATTGTTCAGAAAAAAAAGAAACCATAGAGGTTTTAAATAATTCCCTTTTAAACTCTAATATCTATCAGCATATATGTAGCACCATATCTATGAACACAAGTCAGAAAAGAACATGTTTTTCAATGCTTAAAACTCAAGTCATCCTCTATTTACCACCTATGCCAAGCAGCACAACTGTGTTGACACAAAGCAGAATTAAACCTAAACACACATTCAACCAAAAATTTACCATAATACACTTAGGTCTGTGTTTAATTCACACCCAATTAGCTTTTGTATGAAGAACATTAAGAAAAGTAACCATATGGCCACTAATAGAAAATTATTTAAACCCCCCCCAAAAAACCAACAACCCTGGCACATATTTAGTTTTTTACAAAAGTCCACATGCCAGAAGACATTCTAACTAGTTGTGTTTTTTTGAAAATAATTGCTTTCAATTCAATAATAATTCAAGCAAATCCTGAATGCAATTTAAAAGGCTTTGTGTAATAAGTCATCTTCTTTTGGTGGAAAAACACAAGCACTTAAGGAAGTTGTTTGAAAGGTTGTTTAATCTTGCAACAGACACTTTTGTTAGAGAAATCTACACTAGGACAATAGTTAGATAAATTATGTGCTTAATATGAATGAATGTTTTGTGTACTATTTGAAACATGTCTCCTCCTTCGTGCTAGGCATGGATCCCAGACCAGTCAAACTTTGAGTGTCTCTATAATAATGCAATGTTACATCACAGGGATTAAACTTCAGAATCCTGCCTCTCCAAGCATCTTCTGACAAAAATGTCAGTCCAAACACCAGAGAAACTGTAAGAATAGATCACAGAATACTGTTCTGGCTTCTCTTAGGTGAAACAGTATCACTTTGGATTGGATATGCTGGTTGCCTTCAGAAAGGAGCACAGGTATTTTTATTTTACTCCCCTGTATTTATCTTCCAATGCTGATGCTGCTCAGAGGGGCAGAAACTGCTCTGGGGTAAAACAGATCTGGTTTCTACTGCTCCAAGCATGACTAGGGCTGCTCACTAAGAACAGCAGTTACTGGCTACTCTTCGCATAGTAGAAGATAACTGTGAAGCAAAACTTCATTAATGAATGTAAGACCTACAGGGCAGAGAAAGTGATTGGTTGAACCCCCTGACACCAAGTGATCTCTGGATCCATCCTTTGCTTACCAGCAAATGTATAGGGAAGCTCTGATTTGGCAGCTTCTCTCTTTGGATCTAATTTCTCCACATTCGGTGATTCATTTTCACTTCCTTTGTGGTTTTTCTCTTCTTTATTCCCTGCAGCTTCTTCTTCACTCTCAAGATCAGATTCAAGATCACAGTGGCTATCTGCAGCATCATCCTCCTCATCTTCACTTGCAGATTCTTCCTGACTTTCTTCTTCATTCTCATTATCTTCTTCCTCTCCTTCCTCCTCTTCTTTCTCCTCCTCATTTTCAATATTAATTTTTCCATCCTGTCCATGAGAAAACAAGCCAGTTTGTGATAGTACCTCACCACAATCACCATGCAAAGCTGTCTTAAATATGCATGAAGAGAATTTGAGCCTTGCTACCCTGACCAGGCAGTGAAGGCCAATAGTGCCAGTCAAGAAGGGATATTAGGGAGAGAACATACATGTAGATATAAAAAAGCAGGGTATTTTCAAGGGGCTGTAAGAAACTGGAAGAAGAAAAGATAGTATATGAGGACTAAAAGAAACCACACAGAAGAAAAACTAATAGATGATATGAAAATTTCAACATCACTTACAGAAACACTCTTGGTTAAAAAATGTATTCCGTGTGTTAAAATAGCATATCAGATAAATATTTGGTCCCATCCTGATTTCATTAATCATCAGTTTAAATTCACATTCACAATTGGTATTCTCCCCTTCAAGGAGAACAGCAGTTCCCTTGTTACTTGTGTATGAGAGGAGAGAATCAGTACACACACACATCACAGTCAGGGTGACTCATAACATCAGCTTTAAGGTTATGTGGCTCTGACACCTTAATCAAAGCTATTTCAGAGGGGAAGGGTTCTTTTAAAAATCTACTCATCTTTAGACTGAAATTTGGTGGAGGCTATATCAAATACAGTGAAAATTAAAAAAAAAAAATAACCAGAAGGGCTAAAGAGCCTCCTCTTCAACCCAGTAGGCCAGTGGCAGAGAAGGCTACTCTAATAGCAGGAATACAGCCAGTTGATTGAAGGAAACAACTACTTACCTGACACATGTAAGACCATATATAACACAGCATTCAGTTTTGGGCCTTCAAATACAATAAAGGTATTGATAAACTGCAGCGAGGTCAGCAGAAAGCCACCAAGACTACTGGGGTCTAGGGCACCTGCTCTGTGAGGAGAGGCAGACCTGGGCTTAATTCAGCCTGGATATTAAAAAACCTCTTCACAGTAAGGGCAGTCAGTGCTCATCTCTCTGAGCAGCCTCCATTCTAGGAGACTTTCCAACAACAGACTGTTTCTGAGAACACTTGTAATTTCATAGTGGACCCTGCTCCGAGCAGGAGGTTGGACTAAATGTCTCCACAGAGTTCACCTGCCAACTGTTTTTCCTAATCTTTACAGACCTCTGAAAATTCAGAAATTTTAAACCTTACCTTGTAAGACAATAAACGTCTGTCATCCTTATCCAGGATAAAGCCATCAGCTAGATCATCAGCTGACATGTGGCTGGGTCTCTTTTTATTTGCCTGTTCATCTATTCCACGCATTCGACGTAATCGATCTGCCTGTTTCACAAGAAATACCACACACAGATAAGAGATATCTAGAGCAATCAGGTGACACCAAAATGGAAGATCTCTCAAATGCTACAGCTAGGAAAACCCAAGAAAAAACCAGTTAATTTGGATTACTCATAAAGTTGCTGAAAAGAAAAAAAACCAGCAACTTGAGAAATTATGGGCAAAAGCTGACAATACCTTATTTTTTTGTAGGGAGTACAATCTGATAAGAGCACACAGTCAATTGGATTAGCTTATTTAAAAGGCTTGAAAATTCAGTTAACCAGAAGCATTGTGCTCTCTTATTTTAAAATTTAATCTCTTTTGCTTATGGACATCATTACTAGAAAATAAAAGCTTCTAAAATGTTTCAGGATTCTGCAGTGCTTATCTGTTTCCCGTGTAACAAGCTTGTAGTGAACACAACAATATCCTAAGATTTTTGGGATATAGACTGAGCATCAAACAAGATGGTAAGAGCAGAAAAGAAAAAATCTCTCTCTGTTCTGCTATTAGATACTGAGCTGCTCTGATGTAATCTCAAGGTACTGAATTCCCTACAGTCTTAAATGTGTTCCTAGAATACCAAAACAAAAATGAAAAAAAAAAAAAAAAAAAGTGAAACATTTACTGAATTATTCAATCTTCCCATAAGACTCAGAGCTCCATGTAACAGAAGTAGCATGCAACATTACCCAAGACAATCTATTCCTCTGCAAAGCAAAGCTATATACATGCTACAACTGGAAGGCCCTTGCAATATCAGAAGAAAACAATAATAGACTTGCCCAGTATATTAATTCAACTGCTGTGCAACATGATACTCCACTAACTTAGAAGCAACTCTCAACTCTGAATAATTTAAAACATTTAAAGGCAAATCAAAGTAACATCACATTTTTATTGAAGGAAGATCGACTCATTTCATAAAACTCCGAAGGCCCATACTAGGCCTACAGGTTTTTTTTGTTGTTGTTTTAATATCAGATTACAAACACAAACGGAAGATTTCCTGAATTCACCCTCTGATGAATTGCAGTTTAGTACAGCCACTTACAATCTAAGGTCAAGCAATGAATATAAGCAGTCACTCCCAAAAGACAGGCCCCAAACAATTACAGCCATAAATGGTATACCTCGAGCTTCTGGAGTCGCGCCTGCTCTTCTTTGGCCAATTCTTCTTCTGTCTTCAGCCTTTCTGAAGGTTTTGCTTTCATCTCAAATCCAAGTTCTCGAACAATCATATCGTATTCATCAGGCTAAAGAAATATTTATGCAATTGTTTATTATCTTAAGTTTCATTATTCTGTTTTGCAGCCATCCCTCTGCCAGACTAACAGCTACGAAATCAGACTGTTAAGATAAAAGACTGCTTCCAAAACAAGCTGTGAGAACACTCAACTCAGAATTAAGACAAGGAATGGTAAGAATAGTTGAAGAGAAATTCTTCTGGAATTTCCCCCTTCCTTACTTTAAGTTACTCACAACTGAAAAACCTAAAAAGAGTATCTTAAATAATAACTGGCTTACTTATTCCTTAAAAAAACTTTAAAATATTGTTTATTAACAAAACACAGCTAGAATTAATAAATTAATAGCTTTATAATTTACATTTCAATTTACACTGTCACATGAGATAAGCCTTTGCTAGTTCCATTACATAGAAGCCTAGCTTAAAGAAAATAAACAGGGATGCTGATATTCAATGAGCCTCAGCATGCCATGAAACAACTTAAACCCAAAAATCAATACACCAAAAAATGAACTCTTGGTCCAGTATCTTCTGTTGTACTTTGAGATCAGTTTTAATGCAAGACTGAACTAATTAACTGATGTTATAAAAACTGGATTCTACTGCAAAACAATAAACGGAAATTGACAATATTCTGCAAGATAATACATGTTTCTAGAAGAAAAAGAAAAAAGCTCAATACAATAGCTATTCTTAGATTTAAAGTATAGAATACAAATGATAAAAATAGCACGAGACCTTAAGATATCCATTCAAAAGTAAATTATTTTCATTCTGTCTTTGAAAGGGGCAGAACCCAATTTCAACACGGAAATGTCTGTTGTCAAGTACAAGTTGTTTTATCCAATGAACACTCCAAAGGCACTCAAAATAAGTCAGTGTTCCCAACTACTTTAATTCTTCAAAAAAATGTATTTGTCCTACAAATAAGCTGCAAGGGTGTTGTTCAGCCTGAAACCTTCCTCTCACTTGATAACTAAAGAAAAGCAATAACTAATTCAAATCAGAGAAATCGTACAAAACCCTATATTCCTCCAACTAATAGGAGTGTCCTAAAATTGTAGCACTCCTTCAATGTAAATAGTAAGTAACATTTTGTTTTATGAAGTGATGAACTTGGCCTTATACTTCAGCCACTACAAGTCAAAACTATAAGTTACTAGAACCAAGGAAATTAGTCTAGTCAAAACCTTACCTTGGGTTTTTCTATGTCTTTGTCCTTTCTCTCTGACTTTGGGGTTTTGCGGGCAATAAGGGTTTGGATTTCCTTCCAGTCTTTGTCAAGTTTTTCTGTCAGTTCTAAGGCACTTTCTCTCCGAGTCTGCCTCTCTTGCTAGAAAAATAAAACAAAAACAAATGTAGCAGTTATGGATGGATGTCATGATGGACATGACATAGCATTTACAACATAAATGCAAAATGCTGTCTAACAAATTAATAATTTCAAATATTTAACATTTTGAAGCTGTAAACATTCTTTGTGGAAGAAGCAGTATAGAGCTATGCTGAATGGTACAAGGGTTGTATACAGAAAACAAGTTAGTTGTGAACAGAAGGGGAGATTTGGGGATACAAAAGAATGGCAGATATACAAATTATATCTAAAATGCCTACAAAGTAGACTTTATTCAAGGAGCTTGTACTCTTCTCTTACACAGCTTCCTCCTTTGTTTTCTATGCCACTATTGTTCTATTCTACAAATACAGGAATGGTGACAGCTTCTTAATCACACTCACTTATACTTCATGGCTAAAAACTCACCTTTTCTTGTTTAGATTTGGCTATCATCTCTTCTATGAGTTCTTTCCTAGACTTAGGTTTTTCCTCTTCTTCCTCTTGCTGCTCGCTTGATACTTTTTTACGAAGGAGACCTCCACCCCCTCCAAAGTGAGCCGCAGTTAATTCAGCTAGCAAAAAAAAGTAGAATGTGAATCTTTCAAATCCACACGACTGCAAGAGTGCTGCTGCTGGGACAGTATCTCCCTACTCTTTGAGAATGGGAGCAATTTTAACTATTGAACCCATCATGCATTATTCCCATCCCTATAGGAACAGAAAAGAGATTATGTTAGACACATAATTTACACTGACAAATACTTGGTATGAGATAGGAACACATTTTTTTCCAAGAAAGCAATCAGAAAACTCACACTTCAGATTCTGGCCAAAGGGCTCAAAATCCAGGTACATGTTTATGCTGAAAAGCTCACAGAGTAAAGAAGCTTGCCAGTAGTACATCCAACTTAACCCCTGCTAAAATCCAGAGAGCTGGTCTGTGTGTAGCTAAGAAGCAATCCAATCTGGTTTAAACATTCTAACCAGATACATGATATTCTTTCTCACTGAGAGACAGTACTGACCAAATGATGTACACATTTACCAGTAATAAAACCAGCAGTGGGACAGCGGCTGACACTTCTTACCTGACAGTGCTCCTCCTTCTTCTGTGTCACTGTCACTATCAACAATATCATTTAGTTTTTCAATTTCTGCCAAAGATTGGCCATAGTGAGTCAATTCCTCATCTTCATTAAGATTATAGATATTCTTCTTTCCATAATTTTGCTAAGAACAGTAAAACAAACCAATGAAACATCAAAAGATCTTTAGTTCCCAGGCAACAAATCAACACAGCCCTTAGTTTTAGTCCTAGCTGAGGAGATTCTCATTCCAGTGTTTTGCTGGAACTCAACACTGGAATAAGAGCACTGCCAGACCAGTATTTTCATTCAAATACATTAAATGTTAAGTGAGTCTCTTATACTAATGTACAAGCGGACTAACTCAGGAAACCTAGGGAAGCTTAATTTTTATCAGTAACAGCAATTTTTAATTACTGCATTTCAGGCCTAATGAAACAGACTTCAACCTATAAAAATTGCACTACTCGATTCTGGAGATTGAGTATGTTGAGGCAGAAAGGATAGTACTGCACATTGAATTCACAGTACAGAATGACAGCAAGTTACAGAGTTCTTCTACCCAGCTGCTGAATATAGTTGATGGTGACTGCCTTTTCCTAATTTAGATCCTAAATCAAAGCATTCAAAGAAAACCAAGTAATCAATGAATCTCCTTGTAACTAGCTTCCTTGCATGTCCGTGCTCAAAGAAATCTCTGCTTCAAAAAGTTATCTTGCAAAACCAAAACCATTCAACGAAAAAATTTCTATTTCCACAAAAAAATTCCTTTTCCGTAAGTTCCAAACATATAAAATCAAAACCAAAGCACTACCTTGCAAAACCCTTCTATTAAGGGGGCACTTCCAACTTAAAAATTCAAGTGTGTGTTGCGGTTTTCTGTTTGGCTTTGTTTTGTTTGTTGGCTTTTTTTTTTTTTTTTTTTTGAAATCATTTACCTGTCTTTCCAGAGTGAATCGTCTGATCATCTTTTCCTCGGGAGTTATCTTGGTGTTATATTCACCAAAACGTTTATCTTTAAACACATTTGTCTTTTCTCTTTCTTTATACTCTTTCAGTAATGTTTGATTGCGCTAGAAGGAAAAAGACAAAAGGAGATAAAATTAAAAGAACAGAGAGTAGCTGCTTTCAAAGTCGAGGTAAAAAAGGCTCTATGGTATCCTGTCAACATAATAATCTTTATATTGCCATCGTATCATAAATAATAATTTACCAGAATGCAATGAAAGAGAAGGCAAAATTAACATGAAAAAAAGATGGGAAGCTCATACAACAACGTTCAGGTTCATTAAGTTCTCTTATAAGCTCCCATGCGAAGATAAATGCTCCGCTGTATCTCACCTTTATTTTATCACATACAAAAGCTATGCATTTCCACTGAAGAACTCTGGTATGTCTGAAGCTTAGTAAACTAACATATTAAAGAAAGCAAAAAAAGCCTATCTCTTTGCTTTTGCTGCACTTGCCCTTCCAGTAAGAGCTTTAAATTCTGTTCAACAGCACATATGTAATGTGGCAGAGAGAATCTCAGGGACATACTTTCAAATTACACTTTTTCAGCTTTAACTTAATCTACAGCGGTTTTAACTTCTTTGTTGGTTTGTCTGAAGTGACAGACCACTAAAAAGTCCAGCATTTCACCCAAGTATAATGTAGTTTGCTGGAATCCCAGATGCATAGTATGACACACTCTCCGTTATACATTACAGATTTTGGCCAGGTAGCTACTGATGGCAGTAGAGAAAGAAAAAGAGGCATTTTGAAAATGGTACAAGGATTGAAGATAAAAAAATTACTCTTCTTAAGTTGTATGGTCATTCTTATGGTGCAGGGGACAGATCATTACATCCCAACATACTTCTACAACACGACTTTTTAACCAGTGTGCAAAAAGTCACCTGCATTTGTTTTCCAGATCAACAGCAGTTTCTTTTTAGCTACACATTTCTCACTGCATCCCGACCTTAGTGCCCTTTCAATTTTTCACTATTACACCAACGTTACAACATTATCAAGAAGCTTAATATCCTGTGATCACCAGAACCGACCGGTGTCACCAACACTAACTCTGGTCCAGTGCTTACTCGCCGACAACACGTGCCATTGTATTCTAGACCCGGGTAACTTAAGAAGAGAACCATTCCCACACAGGCAATAAGGAACACCTGTGCTCCTGAACCCTGTGGGTTGCACTGGCCGGAGCCATTCCGAGCTCTCCATCACCACCTGAGCACTGAGAGGTGACCGGCCACTCCTGTGCGCAACAGAAGGCGTCGCTTATTTCACCGGAGAGGGCTCCAGCCTTATCATCTCCCCACATCCACTGATGCCCTCCTTCCTCCCTACTCTGGATGTTTTCTTACCTTCTTGATGGCCTTGGACCGTGAGACACCAGGCAGCCCCACATCATTTTTGGTCTTCCTCCCCAGGATGTCAAACTTCTGCCTGTTGACTTTCACCTCAAAGGGGTTGCTCTTGACCACGGCCATCGCCGACTTCACGGGGCCCTTTGCTGTGGAGGGCACTGACACCTTCCTCTTCCGTTTCGCCGCCTTCCCCATCTCTGCTCCGGCTGCCGGGGGGGACGCGGTGGGGAGGCAGCGGCTCAGCCCTCAGTGTGCAGGGCCAAGACTGGGGGTGCGAACGGGGCGAGCAAAATGGCGCCCAGGGGGGCGCAAAACCTCCCCGAAGTGCCCCTTGGCCTGACCCTTGCCCTCCGACACAGCTCCGTGAGAGCCGGAGGGGCGTGGAGCGCAGGACAGAGCGCAGAAGAGGACGGAGAAGAAGGAGGAAAGAGCA
>NW_008236769.1:10973215-10973539 GCF_000691975.1 Corvus brachyrhynchos | reverse complement strand
GGTGAGCCGAGGCTTGGCGCCGCGGCGGTGGCGGGGCTGGAGGAGGGGGCGAAGGAGGCTGTAGGGGCGGCCCCCTCTCCGGCTGCCCTGAGAGGAAGGAGCCCCCGACCATGGAAATCGAGAACATCGTGGCCAACACGGTGCTGCTGAAAGCCCGGGAGGGTGAGAGCTGCGGGGCGAGGCGAAGAGGGAGGAGAAGCGGGAGGACGAGGCGGGGCGGGCTGAGGACGTATGTTGGGGAGGAAAAGGGTCTGAGGTGAGGGGGAAAGGGGCCCGCGAGGAGGGGGAGAGGAAGTGATGGAGGAGGAGAAGCTGGGAGGGGGG
>NW_008236769.1:10932049-10973079 GCF_000691975.1 Corvus brachyrhynchos | reverse complement strand
TGTGGCTTTCATCTGAAAAAAACACCCCTTCCTCCTTCCTTCTTGATTCTAATAGTGTTTTTACCGGATGTTTTAAAAAGGTCGTTAATCTGTGGTTCTCAGTTTGTTCATAAATATATATGCATATGGATATAAAGGATAAAGTGACATAAATCTTCTCTGGAAAAACCTTGCACTCCATCTTGCTGAAATTCCTGCCTGAGAAAAACGTAGCTGTTGAATGAGACCTGTACTTTGCAGTCGAATATTTTGTATTATCCTGATACAAAAGTGTGCTATTTCCATTGGATTGACACTTACAGTTTGACTCCCTAGAACACCTTGAGTTGAAGATTCCTCCCCTCAACTAACAAACGCTTTGGGCAAATAATTAGTTTTAGTATAGCACGTGGTTGCTGTTTAAAAAATCCATCCTGAACTAAGATTGTCCTACTGCTTTTTCGTGTATATAACTGTCCATTAAATGGCCACTTGAAAGTCTCCCCAGATTACCAGTGTACTTTGTGCAGAGTATGTTTTTCAACTATGAAATGTGCATATTCTTTTGGATTGGATCCTGCTTGTCTTAATTGTGTTGAGAAGTCCCATTAGTTAAGCTGGAGCTGTTTAAAGTGAGTAAGAACAGCAGAATCTGCCCCTGTATGTTTTGCAAGTTCCTCCAACTCTAAATGGGTTTGGCACTTACGCCATATGTGTATCCAGTTAAATTTGCCTTAAGCAGCAAGAGAGGAAAATCAGCTTTTTGACTTTGAAGTGGGGTTTAAAAAACAGAGCAGTGATCACAATTTTGGGCCATTTTCCAACCTTAGCTGAAGAGACCACCTCAATCTAGAGGACATGTTTTGGCTGGTTTCACTGACGGTAACATGTCTGTGGTGGTGCTGCCTGTATTTGGAATTTGCATTGGAGTGATCTGAGAAATGAAGGGAAAGTGGAATCTGGCTCAAAACTTTACTGTGCCCAAACCCTCACCACAAAGAGCGGAGTGGTAATCTGCAGAGGCTTTTAAGTGGCTGCTTAATGTCAGGCTGCCTCTTTAGTTAAGGTTTCGCTACGTTTAAAATAAATTATAGTGGTAGAACTGACCAAACAAGATATTTTAATGAACTAAATGAAAGTCTGAGAGCAGCTGATGTGAAGATCAGTTCTACCTGATGTGAAACTTATAAAAGTAATGGTAATAATCTGTTACTCTCCTTGTACCTTCAATTGGCCTGGGCTCTGTTATGTAAGCATGCACAAAAAATGTGAATTCTGTCTTTGAAACTCTAGAACTCCATTAATCAATTGGTAGAAGGTCTTTTACCTTTTCATGTCTCAATCCCTGTGCATGGGGTACTTTTTATGTCACATTTTTCAAAACACTCCTTGAAATGAAAGTATTTTCTGTCTGTTGCGTGCTCTGGCTGGTCTGGGGATGTCTGGTTTACTCCATCTGTCAAGACCATTCCATAAAATCCCTGTCCCAGCTCTATTCTTGTGTGCCTGATAGACTGCAAGGCAATTTGCAATGTTAGTGTGTGAGATAGATGTTTTACTGAAATGTATTCTTTGCTAAAAGGGCCTCACAGCTGGGACAGAAGAGCAGACTTTCAAATTACTTTCCTTCCCACATTTCTATTATCTCACTGTATAGTGTATGGAGAGGTGCATGGAAAAGTCCAGAATTAGTGTTTGTTGTGGAAGAAAGTAAAATCCAAAGCTAATATACAATAGCAGCTGCACTTATTTTCATGCACAGGCTTGAGCCACATCAGTAATCCTTCTCCTCAGTGTGGGTAAGAGGTGTTCATCTGGATAAATATATCAGTTGTAACAGCAAATAAAATAACATGTAAACTACTGTGCTCTTGTTTTTCGTTTGCCGTGCATGTCAGAAGAAATCAGTGAGGTTTAATTACGGCTTACATGGGTTAGTCTCAGTCTAACTTGAGACTCTTTTTTGATGAAGATGAGAGTAGTAAGAGGTTGTACCTTTGAATACATCTTACAAAGTCTTTTAACCCCAGAGATATGTCATTTTCATTTTGCAAATATAGAAACTGAATAAAAGATGTTGCGTACCTGTCCACTTATGGTGAAAGACCATGGCAGATGCCTAATGAGAATTCAGAAATCCCCAATAAAAAACACCAAATCTTACCTGAGCATATAAACCAAACTTAAGAATCAAAATCATGATCCCAGATTTGTACACATAATTTTCTTCTAATTTTAGGTACTCTAATAGTTCTGCATGTGAGTGTTGTTAGGATATGAATATCATTTGGATTTTACATTTGTAGGTGTGCAGAATCAGCACAGCTTGAACAGCGAGGTTCATGTCTACCGTTTAAATATGGTTTGATGCGTAGAAGGTAAATTTGATCTATGTTATTAGAGAGTGAGGAACTCAGGTAAAATGAGTATTTTCCTGCTACTTTCTTCTCCTATTCAATATAAATAAAGTGCTGTTGCTGTCTGTTTCTAGACTACTTACCTTCTACCTTCTCACTAAGAGTCTTACTGTTGATTCATTTCATTAGAGGCGTGAATCTTCTAATTCAATTTGTATGAGGATAACATCTGTTTATAGGAGTTTACTAATTCCATTTTTCAGGTCATATGAAACCCCAGCTTCCCCCCCGCCTCAAAACTTTAAATTTTGTCTGTAAGAGGATGTTCGTAACTTTTAATAAAACACTATTTTAATAGAAGCTTGTCTCTTTTCATTAAAGACTTGTAATGTCTCTAGCAACTTCTGCTAGAGACAGTGTTCTGCAACACTTCTTTATGTGAAGAAGGGAAACCGTCAGGATTCCTTATCTTCTTTTAAATCAATTTGGTAAATAATCAAGTCCCAGTTCTTTGCACATGTGGGTGTTAGTGATAACATAATATATGATTCTTGAATGTACCTACAACTAGAAGATGATATGATGACACAAAGTACCCTTTGGTACATCATGGGTGAAAGATTTAGGAGTCAGGAGCTATACTGGAAGTTTTTCTTTCCTTGTCCAGTTTGTCAGTTGACCTGCTTGTGCTGAAAGCTGACGTGTCCATGGAGGGATCTGCCTTCAGATGAAAACTGCAGTTCAGCTGCAGTGCAAGGTGTTTTGGGATTCCCTGTCCCAGCTCCCTGGGTTAAGTGGTCCTCTGTGTCAATCCAGCTCTTCCCTCTTGTGCGTATATCAGTTTTTGGGAGAAACCTGTATGTGGGAAAGAAAAAGGGAAAACTTCCTTTTAAGGTGAACCCAGTGGTGGAACAAGCACAAGTGACTCAGTAGAAAAACAAGAGATTATAAAGCAAACTCAAAGTTGATCTTATGAGTGCTGAAGTGCAGGAACTGAGATACAAAACCAGGTAAGCGTTAAGTGATAGTGATATATGAACTGAGACTGCAAGCTTTCACACCAGCTATTCCATGTTCTCCTTACTCACATCTTTATGTGTAAAAGAGTAGTGTATATATATGTGGAGAAGTATGTTTTCTAGTTGTGTACAAGAGCAGAGGAATTAACACATTCATTTTTTTCCCAGCAGAAAAATATTTGAAATTTGTATCTCTTGAAGGATATTGAAGAATTTGTCCCATAAATGGAGAGAAATAATAAATATAAACAAGGTTATTCTGGGAAAAAAACAAAAAGAAAGTTCCCTCACTCCCAATTTTTATCTTATATTCACTTTTCTCTTTATATCTTCTGCTTTTATTTCAGTCACTCCCAGTAAATCCTTTGAATATATGCAAGCCCCAAATTCATTTCAGCATCCCACACATAGTCTGTGATGTTGGGAAGGAAAGAAATTAATCCCTGTATGTTTTAAACTGCTTAGGAGCCTTTCTTTTTTCATTGCCTTAAGTAATAGTCTCAAAAAAATGCACCCACAGGGTAGAGACATTGTTCCTTTGAAGTCAGTGGCAGTTTATTCCACGTGAGGATCCACGCCAAGAGTACATTTTAAACATACCTGGCCCATTTGCATCCACTTTAAAATTCATTTGTACTGCTATGGCAGGAGCAGTTTGGGAGTGAGAATTGTGTCTGCTGTTATGCATAGAATATCCTCTGTGTCATGATTGATTTTGGCTAAATTAAGGTCATGCCTCAAGCAAATTTCCCCCCAGCTCTTGGCTGTATGGTTCTAGCCTGTGGTTGCAGAATGGTTGAGGTAGTTTCCAGCTGGATCCATGAACCAATCTAGGGTGTGTGGGGTTTTGAGGTGTGTTTTTTCCTTATGTTGCTGTGTGTTTTGGGTTTGGGGTTTTCTTCCCAAAGTTAGTTTTCAGATGGATCAGTAAGCTCCTGCAGATTTGATAATTGATGGGTGCTGTCCAAGGATAGATTTAGAAGGAAGGAACCTTTCAGTAGCAGAATGTGGTCACAGTTTGGCTTAAGTGAATCCTGCAAGATACTTGTTTCAGTATCGAAATTGTTGTAATGAAATACTCTTCACAGAAAATAAGCAGTCCACTCAAGTAGTGATTTTTATCTGTCTAGGCTTGAAAGCAATTGGAATAATTCTGTAAGCAAAATAAATCCCACTTTTGCTTGCAGTATAAGGTAATAATTCAGTATAGTGTTGATGATACAAGGAAGGTATTCTATTTTGTGTGTGTTTGTAACTAGGAAGATAATTCTGTAGAGATTGCTCAGATCACTCTAATTTGTTGAACTGAACTAAATTCTTTAATTATTTCAGGGGTATGGACAAGGGGGAAAGCAAGGGACAGTCATACCCAGAAAGTCTACCAGCAGCAGATATGCATTTTAACATGAGAGTGCCGAGAGTTTTTGTAGTTGCTTTTAATTGTTATCAGTTCTTCCCTCATTTACCTCCTATGTTCTATTGCACTCTTATTGCATTGTGCTTTAAATTGCTGTAAACTCATTGTGGCAGGAAACATGTCTTCCTGTGTTTGTACAGAATTATGCACAATGTCTGCCTTTTTGTCCTTTATTTAATGAACTGTAAGAAGAATGCATGTGGGCATGTTGGAATCTTAAATAATTACATTTACTAAATAAACACAACACGAGAGGTCTAGTTATTGATACACGCTGGTGCTTTGCTTATTTCAAATGTGGCTATTACAATAGAGGTTTCACAATCAGCTTAAAGGAATTTTATTTCTTTAATATCTGTTGCACTCTTGGTGTACTAGCATGATAAAAAAATCCTTGTTTGTTGAGTTGACTGTAAAATTGCAATGTTCCTGGTGTTTTTTTCCCTTAGTAAGCCCCGGTCCTTGATTTGTTATAGACATCTCAAAATGAAAGGTATGCACAGGTGTTACATTGTTTGACTGTGAGAACACATTAATAAATTTTGGTTCAGATCAGTTACATTTACTTGAGTTGATACAAGCTTTCTATTCCACACCTAATTGGTGGGGTGCAGAGGCTGTGCAGCGTGTGTGCACTGGCATTCCTACATGTGCACATGATCACTGGAGCTGGATAGAGAGCCCATGTGAAGAACCAGTTGTTCGAGTGCTTATAGCTGTGGGAACAATAAATGATTGTGTACATAAACAAACGGCACAAATGTTCACGTAGAGAGCTGGGCTTTTAACTGCTTGCAGTGTTACTGTCTTGACAGTCAGATGAGCGAGAGCACTCGAGTATTACCTTGCTGAAGTCCAACTCCGTGTACTTGAATCCAGGAATGTGAGGACTATTATCTTATAAATGCCATAACAATCTGTAATCTATAGATATCTTTTGTTTATTTATTATACTACTTACATTTTTGCTTCTGTTTGCGTTCAGAAGTACCTTGGCCTTTGTAATGTTGGTGAGTTAGGTGCTGACCTTGTGCTGAAACCTGAATTTTCAGCCAGGTGATTCTTGTAAGTTTACTGAGAACTGGCCAGATTGTATTTATCATATGTCTGCAGAAAAAAAAAATCTTTCTCCCTAGAAAAGCATCGTCACTCTGTTTAATGTAGTTGTTAAGCTGTGGCCAGGCGTGTTTTTGAAGGAACAGAGATGTCAGAAAATATATCTGACCTGCTGAAAGGAGAAGGTTGTGGTGACCCCCCAAACCTTATGAGCTGTCTCTAGAATTGAAAGCATGACAACCTTCCTCAAGTGATGGTATGTGTGAGCTTGTCTTCTAATCTGAGCTTGGTGCTATTCCAGTGTTACGGTCTGATCTGAGAAGCTGAGGTATTAATTCTGCACTCTTTTGTGTCTTCAAGGTGGATCTTGCCCAGTAAGGGCATAAAATCAAAATTTGTTACCCAATGGACAGTGTTTATAAATGTCTGTATAGCATAAGGCCGTAGTTAAATGGAATGTTTTGATTTTTTTTTTTTTGTGAATTTTTGTGGTTTTTTTTATTGTGAGTGGTTTGAAGGAAAATGTGTCTGAAACTAGGAGAACATTTGAATTCATGTGAGTTTTAAATCTATTAGGAAACTTGCCTGCAATGGCCTCTGCTATGGGAAAGACATATTTTAAGGCAGTGTATGTACCCGGCTTATTTTCATGGGTCTCAGTGTAGATGATGTAGAGCTCCTGCATCAATTGTTTTGCATTTTTCTTTGAACCAATTGATTTGATTTATACACTAAAGGCGTGCTGTAGGTTGTCATCTTGTTGCAGTCTTAGGCTTTCAGAGCTTATCTGGGTGTGGTCTAGCATGAATTTCTCAGCTGGTATCGGACAATCTGGTTTGTGGAATCAGTTTTGCAAGAATGAAGTTGTAGCAATCGTGCACCCGAATGCTATAGAGCTGTGTGATTCTCAGCCTCTCAGTGCTTCTCAGCCTCAGACACACGGTGCTTGCCCTGTACAGGGAGAGCTGAAGCACAGATGTCCCCAAAAAACTCCATGCCAGAATCTCAGTGTCAGTGTAGTAGCCAGTAAAGTAGGATTCTGCGTGACAGAATACAAATTTTTTGTCTCAAGGAAAATGGTCTTAATAATAGTCGGTGAACATTGTGCTCACTGAAATGAGAGTCAGTCTGCAGATCAGGTCTGCAAGGAAAATCTCTGTGGCTTTGAGAAGTGCATCTGAGGATTTGAAACATATTCTTATTTCTTGACATAGGTTGCAGCTACAGCAGTTTCTTTTTTTGCAACTAGTTGTGGTTTTACTGATGAATAAGCCAACTACATTGCCTTACATACATTTTTCAAATATTTCTCTGAAGTTTAAAAAAAAAGTTGAAATAAAACATCTAAACATTTTTCCCATACCATATTCTAGTGCAGTGATCTAACTGAATTTAGTATGTATCTTTTTAAGAAGCAAAAATGGGAAAAGAGTTCAATGTTGAAATTGTAACTCTAAGAAGTAACTTGGGGAGGAGGAAAAGGTAAGCTTCTTGTGTACCTGAAAATGTAATTCAAGTTTCTCTTCACTGTAATGGTATATTGCTGCATCCACCCTTTTCTTTGTACAAGATGAGTTGCTTCAAGCTGGACATTGCTCTTAGCAGTGATTCCATCTGAAAGAGGCAAAAGCGGTAATTCATCTGCGCCGCAGAGGTCAACCAGAAAGCACCTTAACCTGATGGCTTTTTGGCTGTTCTGTTGGAAAGTGAGCTGTTGGTCCTTCTGGAAGAATTTTAACTGAAGTGTTTTAGAATGAGATCCAGAATAGAAGCTCTGAAATCAATATTAAGACACTTTCAAACCACAACTGTTATAATTTGGTTTGATACTTCTTTTAAACTGCCTCAGAAATGGAAAAGGGTTTTGCAATTAGGGAATAATGTGACAAACAAATTGGCCTCCTGCCTTAACTTTTACCAGAAGTGGCTCTTTACATTACTGGGACCTACAGACTTTTTCAGTGCATTTGCTGTAAATACAAGAACATTCAGTTCAGAGAAAAATGAGAGCATGTTGATTTAGCTGATACGGCTAAGCACTTGATTCTTGTGTATCATTAATAAATTATATGTAGCCTTTATTGACTTCTGTAGGATGGTGAATTCAGTTGCATTCTAATATGTGGTCTTTTTTTGTAAAATGAAGTTCATAATGGTCACATTGTAAGTAACTGGCCAAATATTTGGGCAAATACAGCACTTTTTGTGTTGGACTTGAAGTATGATGCACCAGTGAACCTCTCCTTTTTTTTTGGGTTGGGATGGGTTGGGTTTTTTCCTTGACAGTGCTTCAGAAGATGGTATTCTTGATATATATCACAGTTCATTTTACATTTTCCAGACAGCATTGTGATATGAATTTGGGTTCGCTTTATCATTCTTGATCAGTACTGATTGTATAGTGTCATGCACAATTGAGTCTGGACAGTTTCTAACAGAAGAAATGTAACTTCTGTGGACCTTGCAGCTTAGTTTATTTTTCAGTTGCATGGCTGAAACTGACACTTCTATACATTGTTTTTCATGATCACATAATCTATACCCAGGCATTGTTATTCAATGTATGTGTATAGGCTATCTATGTTAATATCCCTTGATATTCTTTGTGTTCAGTTTCTCTTAGAAAGGCTGTATGCTTTGTGTCATTTGATTTTCTTCAAATATATATTCAACTTCTTTTTAAGATCAAAAATATTTTGTTAAAATAGTCAAAATAGAGTTAAAATAGTGTTTTAATGATGCTGGTAATTACAGCCTCGTTCTTAGTTCTGGTACTGCTTGAAATATGGGGTGGGAAGTAGATTCCATATTTTGTATTATAAAACTTTTTGGAAGGCAAATGACCTGCAAAGTGATTATTAGAAAATGAAGTGCGGATTAAGTTTGGGTTTTTTTAGAGAGTAGGTGTCAGTTCAAATAATGTCCACAACCCAGTGTTTATAGGTGTTTTATTCCTTACTTTTTTACCTTTCTAGGGATACTAGATTTGAGAAGGTTTTGTTGCAGCAGCACAGTAAGATGTCAATAAATTTGATATGAGCCAAGGCACACTAAGCTGGGACTGATCTAACTGCATTGGTGCAATGGTTCAAGAAGCTGTATGTTTGAGTAAAGAGGGGCTTTTTAAAATACATATTTTCTTATCTGAAGATGGTAGTTCCTTTCACCCTAACGATTTAATTTTGAAAGAGTTTGGTACCCTTTGCTGCTTAGTTTCTATTCAGGTTACATGGGTAACTCCCTTCCTTTTTGTCCCATTGTGGTTAGCAGCATGTACTGCTTTGGTACGGTTAGAAAGCTTCTGTGCAGATTTGCTACTGCTCTCTCATGTGGAAATGCATCTGATCATATTGCTTAGTAAAATCTTTTAAAATACTTTGCAGCACTAAGTTCCTCTTTCACAGAAATATTTTGGGTCTGAAAGTGTGTATATGTTCCTGTGTCTACCTTTGCTTTTTTGATAAGCATGAATGTCTTCTGTAAATGAAATTGGCCAAGGTAGTGTGCTGGAAGTCCAATATAACATAGAAAATGTAGCACAGATATATTTTTTTAGAAACTGAGAAAAATACTGTGGTAGTTTTTTAAAATCAATACTAATTCAATACTAGTGGTGTGAAATCTGAAGCACTGGAAATATCTAAGTTTTACAACAGCTAAGTTCTTCCCGGTATCCTTGTATGGTCTAGAATAAATGGTGTGTATTTGAGCTATGCCCTCTCATTTATTAGTGGGGTCTACTCTTACTACTATTACTGCCCTTAAAGAGAGAATATTTAAGTACAACTTTATTATTCAAAAATGTGTTTAAGAACTTTGGTCTTGGTATTTTGTTACTCAACTTTATTTTCTTCCATTCTTTACCATGGTTGAGAGATAATTCTCAAAATTCTTTAGGTTCTGTCTTCGATGTAACAGTTTTGTTTGTGATTTTCAAAATACTAGATATTTGCCTTTTCTCTGCAGAGATACTCTAGATATGCAGCCAAAATGTGAAATATTTGAGTTGGAAAAGACTTTACATGAAACATGAAAAAAATGCTTGCAAGTTCTTTTATATCACATTTGTTATTGGTTTAGATGTCCTTGTAGATGGATTTCTTTCTAGGCATGAAAAGTAGTCTGACACATCTGTGTACATCTGACCTAATTTTATTCTGTTAAGGTTATGTTCAATTTTATTCTGACATAGTATTTTGTTTTACATTATTCATATTTTCTTCTAGGCAAACGGAGTGGACGTAGTAAAAAATGGAAAGAGATGCTGAAGTTGCCCCCTGTCAGTCACTGTGAGGGTATTCGGTGCTCTATCGGTGAGTGGCCTGTAGAATAAATGCTCTGTCTGACTCTTTTGAGAGAGAAGGGTAAGAGTTTGGTTGGTGCTGTTAATGGAAAGGATTCTGTCTTGCTTCTAAATGCTAAAAAAAAAAAAAAGCTATTAAACTTCTAATATGATGGAGAATTTATGAGAAGATAAAAGCTGTATCACAGCTCCTTGTTTGTTAAAGGGAACTGTTCCTAAAGAATAGATTTACAAAACCTTGAATTAGAAAAAGTAATCATGTTATAAATTGATGGTAATATATTTTACCCTTTTCCTTAATGTCTTGTAATAGTTTTTTTAACCTTTTCTGTTATTATCTTGTATTCCCTCTTTCCAAACAATTTTGTTTGCTTTGGTATTGCTGTTTCACAGTATGGTTGTTTTCTGCACCCTAACCTAAATGAAGCTCAAGCGTATAATTCAATGTGTTTTTAGTAAATGGGATAGTCTATAGAACACAGATGTGACTGAAGAGTGTTTCACTATTCTTTGGGATCATTGCATATTTATGGTATCTTTGATAAATATGTTCATGTAAAATCTTTTCTTTTTAATAATGTTTTTCTGACCTTAAACGGGAGTAATGACCATCCTATTACAAAAATAAAAATAAATAAAGATATTTATATTTTTTTTCCCAGAAAGAGACTATAACCAGCTTTGTGACAAACAACCAATAGGAAGACTTCTCTTCAGACAGTTCTGTGATTCCAGACCAGATTTGAAAAGATGCATTGAATTTCTGGATGCAGTGGTAAGCAGTGAGAAATGGGCGGTGGCTATCAGAAGGCAGTTGCTTATATTTTCTTGTATGTAAATATTTGATTTTTGTCCTGGTTTTGGCTGGGATAACTTTCTTCATTATAGATCATTTTGTGTTATATTTGGGGTTTTAGACTGAAACAATGTTGATAACAAAGACGTTTTAGTTCTTGCTGAACAGTGATTACACAGTGTCAAAGCCTTTGTGTTTCTTATGCTGTCCTAGAAGTGAGGAGGCTGATGGTGCACAAGAAGTTGGGAGTGGACACAGCCAGGACAGCTGAGCCCAAGGAATATCCCATACCATATTGTGCTGTGCTCAGCAATAAAAGCTGGGGGAAAGAAGGAGGAAGGGCGGAAGTTAGAATTTTCCAGCTAGCTGTTATGCATGAGAATGAAGCCCTGCTTTCCTGGAAATGGCCAAATATCTCCCTACCAATGGGAAGAAATGAATTAATTTCTTACTATGCTTTGCTTTTACCTGCATCTTTGCTTTATCAAACTGTCTTTATTTCAAGCTGCAAGATTTCTCACTTCTCGCCTTCTGGTTTTTAGTGGGGGAAAGTGAGTGAGCGCCCGTGTGGGGTTTAGCTGCCTACTGGGGTTAGCACACAACCATTTTATTAATTTTCTCGACACACCTCAGTTTCCTAATGCTGCGTACTTGAAAACATATTGTGTTCTACTCTGTGCCAGCTGTAAAACTGTAACTTCTGATGGGTGTCAAAAAATTGTCTCTGTTACTTAAAGGAAGATGTTTAATGTTTGCTATAAAGTCTCTGCCATCTTGTTATGGTCAGAGCTACAGAAATTGGCATGATGGGAAAGACAGAAACAATTTTAGAAAGATGTGCTGCTTGGCTTCTAGAGCCTGAAAGGATGTCTGTGTTATGAATATTGCTTGCTATACTCAGACTTCAAAATGTTATAAACAGACTTAAAAATGTTGCAACTTGCATGGAAAGCCCTAGGCTACACAGCATGTGCTAATTAAAAACAATACAATGGAGATGGAAATTTAGAGAGCCATCTATGGAAGGAGAAAAACCAGATTTTTAGAGACTAAGGGAAAAAGTCTTGCTATATTTACATCTTGATATCTAATGCTGAAGAACAAGGGGAGGAAGGAAGTGGGCCCACAGCTATATTTTGTAAAAAATCCTCAGTGCAAAACCCTGTTGGGGAGGGGGAAAGTAATGAGAAGATTAGGCAGGCACAAAACAGCCCTTAAAAGGAGAGAATAATAGCTCAGAGCTTTTGATTCTTTGTCCCTCACAGTTAATCCAAGAGCAATTAGATACAGTCTTAAACTGAGATTGCTGTTGAAAGAACAGGTTTTCTCATTCCAGCCATTTTTGTTCTTACATTCAGAGAACAAATGACCAAAGAACACAGAAGCAGGGTAGTGCTGCTGCTTGCATGCATCCCAAACTATGATACTGGAATGCAAGATGGCTCTGAAAGAGGCAGGGTGTAAGGAAGTACATGGGATTATTGCTGTGCCCCCCATTTCACTGTATCTTCCTTCCCCTGTGGGAGTGAAAACTGAGGCACTAGATCAGCTAAAAAGGAATTTGAGTGTCAAATAAGTGGAATTGTTTATATTTGTCAATGAGTCTGTGTGCAACTGGGCTTACTTCCCAGGTGTGTTTCATTTTTGTGACTCCCAGGAGCTGTTCTAGCACCAAATTCCAGTGATTAGTTTGACATTTGGAGACTGAACAGATTGAATGGAAATCCAGAATAGTGGAGCTTTCATTCCTGAAGTGAATATAAACCAGAGTCCTTAATGAGTGCAATGCACTGACAACTGTGGATGTGTTACAACTCCTGCACACATTTTAATCCTTAAAAACTCAGATAAGGAGTAGCAGAATCTTTGGTGGGATGAAAGAGAATGAATCTTAGGCATGACTGTAAGGCAGGTGTCTTTGCTCTACAGATGTCATTTTTCAGGTAAAACTGTCTCTAAGAAGTAACTGTTTTTCACTAACTGAAAAATTTGAATTGTTTTGAAATATGCAACCTATAATGTCTGGATTGCAACACTTCTGAGAATTAACAAAGACTGGCATAGCTGAGGTAATCTGATGTAAGGGATGGTTTCACAATTTACTTTTTTTAAAATTTGTTGTTTAACTTCCATTTGAAAAATCAGGGTGAGGAATTATGCTTGGGAATTGCTGAAACAAAATGACCTTTATTTGGTGACTCGTGATCTGAAACTGGCATGCTCTGTTGATGTGAGATAAAGGATATGAGATAAAATTCTTACTATCTCTTATAGATGGTTCCTGAGTTAGCCTGATTTCCTCTTGTCGACTGGACTTCAGCAAGCTTGTTCAAGTTCTTTTGGGGGTTGAGGGGTTTTTTTTTTGTATTCTTGGGAAGGCAATACAGGAAGAAAAAGCTGAGGTTGTGGGGTTTTTGTAGTGTTTTGCCACGTTTAGCTTTTTAAAATGTTAAAGAAATTTTGGACTTAATCTTCTGGAAAAAAAAATTGCAAAAATGAAATGTCATAGCCTGAAAATCCTTGCATCTTAGTTAATAGAGTTTTCTGACTCTTTTACATGAAGCAATGTGATTTCAGCAGTGTGATTATTTCAGGAGTCCAAGATCAAGGTAGTACAATACTACGTTGTCTACCTGTACTGAATGCTGAATCTGGTAAGCTCCAGTTTTTGGGAAGGTGTGACCTAAAAGTCTGGAGTCAGCTTGGCTTTACTGATTAAAAAAGAAGAGTTGTGAAATGATTGAATATAAGTGACAGATGTTAAAGTGAGGAATTAGAGTTATCCAGTCTAGTGACTCATTTCACTAGCTTGGGACAAGGTTACTCACACAGGGAAAGGAATGGGTGACAGCTCAACTTCCCTGTAAGTAACAGAATTATTTGGAAAGGCCATCTCTCAAACTTCCTTTTAAATTGCACTATCCACTTAAAGTCAGTATGCCTAACTATTTGTATGAAATTAGTGTTAAAGGTACTAAGTGCGCTGCTGAACTTCAGGATGATGAACTTTTTTGACCTGCTCAGGTTGATTCTGCTCTTGCGGAAGACTTCCTTACCATTAGACTTTTTGTCGTGAAATTGAACTAGCCAAAATGATGGCTTGCATTTGGATTGATGGATTTGAGTACTGTGCTGAAGTAGGTGATACCATAATGTCTCAGCAGAAAAAGATGTTGATGACTTAGTAGTGAGTCAGTGTGGATGAGTTGTGATTAATTGTAGAACTGGAAATCAGGGATTCTGTTATTTCCAGTATTGTATGTGTGTTTGATTCTTGAACTGTCATTTTTTAGTGTTCTAGTTTTCTTTATAAAGGTAAATAACTTCTGATTAGATCAATTACGTGGAATTTCCAATGAGATTCCTATATGCCCAACTGTTGTTTTGTTTGATACAGTCCTCCATTCTGGAAGTCTGCCATGTATTCTTTGTTCCTGAGTGCATGCATTTACATTCTGAAATATGAAATAAGCTTTGATTGAGTTGGCCCAGCTCACGAACCTAATACATGTTGCTGTTTGAGATTGCTCTTTTGTAATTCATCTTCCCTCAGATTTTGTGTTGTCTTTAAATGTTGTAACTTCTGATGTCTGCTTCTAGATTATTCCTTAAAATTATGAATAGTAAGGAGTCTTTGGAGTTTTTCAATAGTAGTATCTGTGTGATGATTTGTTGGTTGTGGGTTTTTTTCTGTAAGTAGCTACTTCTGGAGCTCTGTTCAGCTGCCAGTTGTTTATCTGGAAAATGCACTGTATTGCACAATTCTTTTTTTCTACATCTCAGTATCAGATGTTACTAAGTCAAAAACTTAAAAAATTTGTATCTACTCAGTTTTATTTTTTCAAAGAATGATGTAGGGTTTGGTTTAGAGCTCATTTATAAGCTTGTAGAAAGTAGTTTTATCCTGGTGTTACCCAAGACTGTAACAAAAGAATAATACACAAAGGGAAAAAATTACAGTGAAGAAAAAGCTGATTATTGCACTCTTAATTGTTTTACATCGGGGTCATTCTGTCCTACAATACTACACAAATACTATTTCATTGCGATTGATCTAGTTTAACCTCTAGGATGCTGTTTCTGTAATTGCATTTAGATCAATTTCTAGGTTTTGTATGTTTTCCAAAGATTAAATTCCATATGCTTTGTTTTTTTCCCTAGGACTGTTCCTCATACATGTTTCACTCTATAGCCTTCTGTTCCTTTTATATTAGGAGTATTGTGTTATTCATGATAAAATTTACCTATCATCATGTAAAAGATGCCAAGTGGCTCTGAACATAATATAATTTTCAATTCCATTCCCCTAGGCAGAATATGAGGTATCTTCAGATGAAAAGCGCATAGACTGTGGCCTCAAAGTTTTAGAGACGTACTTCACTAATGGGGTAAATATATTGTGAAATATTTTCTCAAGCACTTTGTAAGTGTCAGATAAATAGAGAGATCTCAGTGGTTGCATTGTTTTTAGTAAATTGACTTCCAAACTTCATTAATCCCATTTTTTTCTTTTCTGAGAGGTGTGCTGCCTTCTAAAATTCTGCTCAATCAATTTGAGCAGAAAACTTGACTGATTTCTGCTTTTATAACTACTACAATTACAACTTATTTTCCATTTAACACCTAGAAGGAAACTTAAATTAACTCAGAGTTTTGTAGTCTGAAGAAGTCTGAAGTCTTTTAGACTCCTGTGTGGCCTTGGTTAGTTTGCTGTAAATTTTCAGAATTGCTTCAGGTTTTAAAAAGGGAAATGCTGTTTTCTTCTGAAGCATTCTGTTACTTCTGGTTTTTCATGGTAATCATTAATAGCTGAGTTTTTGCATTTATCAAGAGTCTGTTTTTTTTTTTTTGTATGCAGTGGAAGCTTTTCTGTGGGTATATAATTAGATGTTTGCTCTTTATGAATAGATGCTCCTTCTGCTTCTCTTGTTTTGGTCATCTTATACAAAAGGTCTTGAAGATGCCTTAAAAGTAGATAGAATATAAATTTGCCACATCTTTTTGAGAATTTCTTTGGGGCTGCCATAAGTCATGTACATTTTTTTTCAAAAAACCCCAGATTTCTTTGGTCTGGTTTGAAACAGTTTCCCAGCCTGTCTTTGTGTTTCTTTCTCCTTCTTTCCATCCTGCCAAGCCAAATAGGTGACTTGCTTTTTTGGTGGTAGGCTTATGGAAAGAAAAAGAAATTTGACTTATTGCCAAGATTATTTCCCCAGATACTGGAATAGTAAACAACTGTAATAACTTCCAATGTATTGTTCTGTAACAGGAAATAAATAAAAATTTTGCTTAAATATGACTTTCTTGATTTTCTCTTTAGTCAAACTGTTCCTTTCCTTTTCCAATATTAAAAAATTTAATTTCACCTTGAATACAAAACTTTTAGTTTAGCTATTGATTTACATGCTTTCAGTGTTGCTTTCCTTTCTTTTTTATTATGTTAAGTCTGCAGCACATTTGCCAGAAATACCTCAGGAAACAGTAAATGAATGTAAAGCAAGACTGGAAAAGAACCCTTCTAAGGATCTTTTTATGGACTGTACTAGGTAAGTTAAAAATGCTTAGTGCTAAATTTGAGAATTACAAGAGAAAATTGTGTTTCTAAGAAAAGAGAAAGATGAAGTTGTTATTCCCAGAAGTATTTAGTCCCTGAAATGAGCATAAGTAAGAAACTTGGAACAGATTTATTAAAGGACTAGATTTCCTTCAGATGGGATTTAGATGTTTCACTTTTGCAGAGCTTTTTCTTTAATGCTACTTTTGCATAAAATCACACTGTTATCTGCTACCAAGAATTCTATAAGTTAAATAGTATTTCTCTTTATTGTATTCTTACTTTTTTGAGTGACTTCTCTTCCGTGGTGAAGGTACTCAGAGAAATACGAAGTTACAAGTTGAAGCTTGAAAGGTTTCTGAACAATGTTACACTGTTTAAGATTCTTGAAAACAGGTTTAACTGAGGCCAGCACTTATGTTCCCATTAAGATGGCTGATTAGAGGATCACTTGTGATAATTAACACAAAACGATGCAACTTGGTTTTGTTCTGCAGTCACGAAGTGATATTTCACGCAGTAGTAGCAGGGGAGGCTTTTCTTGGAGGGATGGTACATGTTTATGAGTGTTACATGTCTTTCTAAAGCCTTTATGTTTCTAATATTTCTGGTTCTTCAAGGCGTGCTTCATCATGTCTGAAGGATGACTACAGGTTTTGTCACTGCTTGGGTCATCTCCCTGGCAACAGCTATAAGCATGCTTCGTAACAACCTGAGATTATAAGATTGAAAGGGCTGTGTGAGAACACCTAGTAAAACATGTCTCAAATGGAGTGTCTCATGTAGGTCATTCCCTTTCCTCTGTCCAGTAAATACCTGAATGCAGTTTGATTGACTTGTTTCCCTCCCCACCTCCATCTTAGTGTGTTTCATTTAAGGGAATGATAAGGTACTTGGTGTTCAAGGTTTGGATATGGCATTTAGTACTTCAATTTCAAATCCTAGAATAAAACTTTATTTACCAGTCTCCAAAGAATGTGTGAAACCTTGTAGATACTTTCAGAGGTCATATTTGCAGGGTCATACATGCGTAAAATATCTGCTGAGAGGCTGATGTTTAGTGGGTTTAAAGACAGTAAAAATGCAGAGGTCAAAGTGTCTAGTTCCTATAAGTAGCAGCAGTTTGGCCTTCGTAACTGTTTTGACAGGAACAGTTTTCTATGACAGGCACTCTGTGAGACATTCAGGTTGAAACCATTGTAGAGCACAGTGGCAATGTTTTTCTGCCTACAGCTTTGTCGATATGTTTAAATACATGTCGATAGATTGATAGCACTTCCTGCTTCATCAGCCTTTTTCACAATAAAATGGATTTTATTTTTCTGTTTATTTTCCTGCTAGAATTGTCCATGAATACCTAAGCAAAAGACCTTTTGAAGTTTACCAGGAGAGTGTGTACTTTTCCCGTTTCTTACAGTGGAAATGGCTGGAAAAGTAAGTTTATTTATAATGTTTGTGTTATAATTTAGTTTTGCTTTGTGGCAAATTTTGATTTTTATGCTAGAAATGCTGTACAGCTGAATGAGACTGCCTGTCTAAGAAATTATGATCTGAAAGACAAGATGGATTGATGTTGATGGGACAGGAAGAGAACCAATACTCCAATGGAACTATTTGCCTGGTAGTCTTTAAGTGGTAAATCTTAAGTCTATAAGTGGTATTAGGTAAATGCAAATTCAGAAATGTTTGGCTGTCGAGTGTGCAGTAGAATACCAATCTTTCTTGGGAATGCTATCATCCTTTTGTTTCAAACTTGGTCTAATTAGTGGTTAATAAGCAGATTAATCTAGTATTATAACCCACTGGGTGATTGGATAACTAATAAGTTTTTTAGGGTGGTACAGATACAGATCTAGTAATTACAAGATAGCAAGAGTTACATATATATATATATAACTCAGAATCTAGTTTGGACTTTCAAATCAATACTGACTGTCCAGGCTCTTTCAGAAGGCTGAAATTGTTACAAGTTGATTCAAATTCAGCCCCCTTGGGTATTGCAATCACATATTCAAACATTAAGGTGCTTGAGCACTGATTTTGTTGTAAATTCCAATTATCCAATGTCTTTATTTTACTGAATTGGTAGCAAAAGCCAGTAAGAAAACTAGGGAAGTTACTCAAATTCTCTACTAAATGTACCTCCATGTGTTGTCCTGAGAACAAAGCTGCATTAACAGTGAATGTTCATTTAAAGCAAAACCCTCTAACTTGTAATAGCCCTGCTCTGACACATTTAGGAGAGTTTTAGCATAGAGTGGTCAACAACTCTACTGCCTCCAGTTATCTGTTCCTCTTCCTCTACATCAATACCTTAACAATTTGGCTGTTGAAGTGCTGTTGCATACCACAACTCCTTCTTTTGTGAAAAAACAAAGTGAAATCAGAAGTGGTCTACCTTTTAAATGTGGCATTGTAAGCGTGATCCCACTGAAATGCAGTCTGCATGTCAGCGTGTCAGTTAAGGGAGGCAACAGGAGGTGATAAATTGACTGTGATGAGAACACATGAGGCTCTAACTGTAGACAGCAAAGGGCCGAATTGACCAGCTTTTCTTCCTGCTATTGGGAGTGCCTGGTGACCACATGAGGGAGCCCACGTTGCTAAGCAGAGCACCACTCTCATTTGAAATTCAGCTTATTATAGTACTTCTACATGAGGTTAAGGCAACGTTTGTTCAGAAATATGTTGGAACAGAAAGGAGAAAATAAAGACAGACCTTGGGGTGGGGAGGGATTACTAGCATTTGTAATTCCTGTCTCAGTAATTGTTTCTTTCTGTTAATCAGGCAGCCAGTAACCAAACACACATTTAGGCATTACCGAGTACTAGGCAAAGGTGGATTTGGAGAGGTGAGTACAGAAGTATCTTTTTGCCAGGCAGTTCTTAAGGAAAAAAAAAGTGGAGAGGCTGTTTAACTCTTGTCTCCATCAATCTATGTTTGACACATCACCTGGCAAACTGTTGTTGATACAAACAGTTTTAATGTGTTAGTTTAAGCATTTTAGGTCATGCACAAAGCTGCAGAGAACTTGTAATGACTGACAACAGTTGCTTCTATTTAGAAATTTCGTTTGGAAATGAGAATTTAGTTTCAGTTTGCTAATTATGTAGAATATTAGTGAACCTAAAATAAAATCTATAGATTTTATTAATTCTGTTTATAATTCATTGAACTGCTCCCCATATGTACTTTAACTAGAGCCCTATATTGAAGAAGTCATGCTACTAAATTACCGTTAGGTTTCTCCAGTTGATTGTGATGTGAATATTTGTCCTCAACACATACTCTTACCTTAGTCACTTGTTTCACTAATACAAGATCCACAGTTTTACTAAACAATCCAACTCCAACAGAAATGTGTTTGCCTCTGTATAATCACTTTTTCTACTTTGGTTACAGTTTTTGTGAACCTTTAAAATTGTTTCCTGAGTGAAGGCTCTGTGTTGATGCTTACAGACCATCATTTTCTGAGAGCACTGAAGAGTTTGAAAAGAAACTAAAATTTAAACTTCTTTAAAATAAAAATTCTAAAAAACCTCAAGCATCTCTGACACACCATCCTTCTTTTTGTAGGTGTGTGCCTGTCAAGTACGGGCGACAGGAAAAATGTATGCTTGCAAAAAGCTAGAAAAAAAGAGAATAAAGAAGAGGAAAGGAGAATCAATGGCTCTGAATGAAAAAAGAATTCTAGAAAAAGTGAATAGTAGGTTTGTAGTAAGTATCTACTTCCGATCTATTTTCAGAAATTTATCTCATTTTGTTTACTTCATTTCAGTCTCTTCCAGGAGCTTGTGGGCACAAAACACTTTTTAAAATTGATTTAGGGATTGCATGACTGTAGAGAGAAGTGATAGATGCAGTAATAAATGCTTTGTGTGTGACTGTGAATAGTTCTGTGCACAGGGCTTTTTTTTTGGTCCACCTGCTTTATTTCTCACAGCCAGAACAGTAGGCTGTGTTTCAGCATGCTGATGCCACTGAATCTTTGTCCTCTGTTTAATAGTTGGGTTTTTATATCCTGAGGTATTTTCATAGCATTTGTTACTCTGTTCCTGATATATTTTAAGATAGACATGACATTTTAATAGTGTATTGATTCAGGTTATATTGCTTTGCTGTATACCAGGGCTTAAAGAGGTATCTTGTGTGTGAAACAATTAACTTTTTAATGGAACTTCCACGAAATGGAAATTTTAGTTTTAATACCTAAACCTGATGCTATTATGTAAATTATGGTCTGTTAGTAGCTGTAATTACTAAGCAGTGAAATAAGTTAGAATGTTCAAAGATAAAACAAGTAAGAATTTCCCCAGGTAATGTTTACTTTTTAATTGAAATGTCATTTAAATGTTAATTTCAAATATCTTTTGCTTTGGTTTAAAATTCATGTACTTATAAATTTTGTGTTGCTGTTCAGAAGATTTTAAAGTACCTGTTTTAGAGAATAGTGAAAGTTATTTATAAATATGTGTGTATAAAATATGTATGTATATATTTTCTGATAAGTTTTATGTATTAAAAAAAGCCCTGTAGAGTACTGTCAGCTAAAAGAAAAATGAAAAATCTACTGGCCAGATACATTAATAATTTAAACTGTTGTAAATTATGGTTTTGTATAAATATGCTAATGTTATTTTTGCACAAGGCTTCTGGGCTTGAATTGATTGAAACTGAATCCAGAGAGTACCTGAATTGATCCATAAATTACTATAACAGTGAAACTTCTATTTTTGAGTAACATTTTTTTCAGCATATGTAAACACTGTAAATCAATAATTGATCTAAGTTGAATTTGAAATCGCTTTATAAAATTGTGCATGAGTTATTTTCTTCTTGCTATCCAATGGTGGTTTTTAATGCAGCAGAGAAGATCTAGGTCTAGCATTTGCAGTAATACTGGCTTTGAAGTGGGTAGATAACTTGTCATGCCTCTGTCACAAGTAAAGTCATAAATAGCTGGATACATCAGTTAAAACCACCAAATGGGAATCTTCACCTCAAGTAGCTAATAGTTTTATTATTTAGTATTAGATTTATGCTTCTGAAGGAAGAGTTTGGACCTATTACTGAATTAGGGCCATTATTTACTCGTACTGCTGTCTTGGTTTGAGACAAGTTGAGGGGGAAAAGCTCTGGGAGGAATGTCTCCTCTCCAGAAGACAGGTTTCAGCACTCCCTCCCCTACCAATATGAAAGGAATTTCTTGGATGAAAGTGAAAAAAACCTATTTATTTAACAAGCAGAGTGCCGGCAAGGCACAGGAAACAAATGAGTAGTGTTAGATAATAAACCTCCTCGATGAGGAGAAAGCTGGTGGATTCAGAGTTCTTTTCTGTAGCTGTCTCGGCCCCTCCTGAGGTCCGAGGCTGGGATGCGGCGTCCCTGCAGCCTCCCCGCCTGTCCACGGAGTCTGATGATCTGGTTCTCGGATCACAGCTAGGCCGAACAGTTCCAGAAGAAGAAGTTACCGGATGATGTCGGGGTGCTGGTATAGGAGAATTTCTTGCCTCAGCTAACAGGCTGGCTAAAAGCAGGAAGGTTTCTTGCCTCAGCTAACAGGCTGGCTAAAAGCAGGAAGGTGCTCCCTCGGCTCTGCAGAGGTGAGAACGCCGGGGAGTTGTGTGTGAGTCCTTGAACACAAACCGCGCTGAAGAATTTGCTCAGTTTCTCTTCCCCCTCTCCTGGACCCAGCTTAAAGCTGTGGGATCAGTTTCTGGGCAATAAGCAGAGGATAGGGGAATACAGTATTATCATAAAATCACCCCAAGACAACTGCATTTAAAAATACATTTATTAAGTCAAGGGAAAAAACTCCACTGATTTTTTTACCTAGCTTGCTTATCTAGTGTAAGCTAAGTATACGTTTGAATTCCATTGCTCTTAGTACAAGTTAAGTAATCTTTGTAGGTACTTTTGAAGATCCTACCAGATAATCATGTAGCATGGCTTTTTCTATTGAAATTGAATTTTTAACTTAAACAGTTAAATTTTGTAGTGTATTATATTGTGTTAAATGGGGTGGGGTTTTTTTTAATTCACAAGTCTAGTTTAAAACTTTTAATGCACTTAAAAATCTGTTACCTAAAACCTGAAAAAAAATGTGCTTTGTCCTTGCCTATCAGCGCCACATTTCAAGTACAGTGAGAGGAAAGACTGTGAAGAGTTGTACTGAGTCTTTACAGTTATCAAGTTATAAATCAGGGAAATATGCAGTTACTTGGGGGGAGGCAGGGGTAGGAATAGAAACTACGCATTTGATTTAAAATAATTTCTTCAGTTTCTCTAGGGCAGTTTTGGGTCTCGTAGTTCAGGAAGATGGTTTGGCAATGCATAATTCCTGAGGTACTAATAAAATAAGGCATATGCACACGTTATCAGGACAAAGTAATACAGGTAACATACAGCTGAGGGGCATCATCAATAACTGTATTTTCTGCATGGAGCTCTGTGGTATCCAAACAGATCTGCTGCTAAGCTTTTGTGTTGTGTGTATGGTTTGTGTACACAGGCAAATTAGTCTGGATTCCGTTGTGTCTTCTAGTACTCTGCAGGAGTGATTTTCTATTTGCATGTTTTGTTCTTTTTGCTTTGAAAAAGGATTATAAGTTGATTGTATTGGAAAAAAGATCTGTGAGTTGTTTTCAAGTTTATGAATGAATAATGGTTGTGTTCTCACCCTGCCCATTTTTAGGTTAGTTTATCCTATACATATGAGACGAAAGATGCTCTGTGTTTAGTATTAACCATAATGAATGGAGGGGATCTGAAGTTTCACATATATAACATGGGAAATCCTGGCTTTGATGAAGAAAGGGCTATTTTCTATGCTGCAGAACTGTGCTGTGGTCTGGAGGATTTGCAAAGGGAGAGAATTGTTTACAGGTGAGTGTCATCTACAGTTACTCATTCTTTTCCGTGTCTCTGCAGCATTGAACATATTCATTGGTTCCTACTGAAACAAGTTTATATTTTAATTTTGTAGTAAAAGAAACAAAAAAATTGTTTAGTTGTCCTTTTCATGGCGTATCTTTTGGAATTACTCATGTCACATATCTTTTTACTGTTAATTTAGGTCTAGATGCTTTATATATTTTATAACAGTATAAAGTTGATTCAAGGTTTGCTTGTAAAATGGAAGTAAACGATGATTTAGAAAGCAAATTAATTTATAATTCAAATAAATAAATTTTAGGAGTTTGGGATTGTATTCCTGCCCACTCTAAAGTAGTTCACAGAGGGCTCTAGAAGTCCCTGACTGAATGGCATGTTATGCTTACAAGGATAACAGAACAGTCGTAGTCCATGTGAAAAACTTTAATTTCAGATTCCTCCAATAAACATATTATTGCTTCTGAATTAATGAAACTATCAGAAGCTTTATGCATTGTAATTGAGATTGTATGATTTTAATGCTGTTTTGTCTCTGTACATATATCATTTAACCCCTGGTATGCATTAATATTACAGAACAAGTAAAACAAACTTAGGGGTGGACCAAGAATGCTTTCTTTATGCTTCTGCTGTGTAACACCAAATACCACTCGTTTCAAAGAATTTTTAAAGTATAACTCAAAATAATGACTGCTAGTCTTTTCCCTCTGCAGTGTAGAAGACCAACACACACACACACAGACACACAGCGTGGGAAGTGGCAGAACCAGAGTGAATCAGGCTTACACTGGTGGTTGGACGTGGTTCCCTAGAGAATTTGGCCAATCTTGCAATATTACACAGTGTGTTTTGGCATACATGTAGGAGGGAAGCAGGGGTGAGAGATTTCATCAGCTACCAGTAGGTCATTTCACATTGCCCAAGGGAAAACAAAACTGATTGTTTGAAATACAAAATAACAACAAAAAACCCTAAACAAAACAAGACCCCAAACCACAGCCCTGAGTTTAGGCCCAACTTGTTCACTGTTTGCCTACAAGACGACTTTCAGACACGTGTGTCGAATCCTAGTGTTCTTCAGTTTCTTTAACTCTGATCTCTCCTGGTTTCTCTGATACTGAAATCTTATATTTAATGTCAATCCCTTAGCATTATGGGGGTTGTCAAGACTTAAAAGCATGAGAAGCAGAGCATCTTTCTGACTTTTTTGTACAGTTAATCTCATAAGATAATGACACTTTAACATGAATACACATACTGTAGAACATCAATTTATCATTGTTTGGGGGAGAAAACCCTACTTAGATTTTTTGGTGAACAATTGTCTCTCATTTAGAATGTTAACTCTAGAGTCATTCTTCCTAAAACCTTTTCTTTTATGTTATTCAGTCTCTTCTGCTTGTCACAACTGTATGTATACCTGTATATATACACATTGTTTTTAATGATCTATTCCAATAAGTGACTCTTTAGCCAGTTACTGGGTTTTACTTGTCTGCTTCTGGCTTATATTTATGGTAAAATAAATCTAAGAGACCGTATCTCAGTCCTCATGCTTACTGATGCATACCACAAAAAAAAAAAAAAGAAATATACATTAACAATATACATTATAACTAATTATATGCACTATTATAAATAGTAATGTACACTGTATATTTTATACAGATTTTCGTGCCTATATATATGTGTGTATATTCTCAGAATCTGCTGGGATATCTAGGGATAAATCCTAGAACAACTTCTGATTCATCTTCAACGACTCCCCAAATTTTCCTTGAGTAGAGGAGAATTCAAAAATTCCATTCAATATTTTCTTTTGTTCTCAAAGTAAAAATGCACAAGGTACAAAATTGCAATGCTGAATTAATTGCCCTTTTAGTATTTCCTGAGTCTTGCTATCATTTAATAACTAAAAAATATTGCTTGTGAAACTTTGATGTTTACAGAAAAGTACTAGGAAACTTCTAGAAAGTTATGGCAAAGAATCCTAACTGGATGAAGTGTCTAATAAGCTTTAGAAGTTGCATGTCCAAGTTAAAGAAAGGAAGTTTGAATGGATGATATTAAGCATGTGCTTAGTCTCGGGAATATTACTCTGTTGATATTCTGATCCCCTGGGGTGAAATATAGCAAGGGGTCACCATCAAACTGCAGCAAGCACTTGTGTTTCGCCACGGGGGAGTTGTATAGCTGATACTCCTCAGGGGAAGTGTTTTTCTCTTATGAGCACGAATTTGTGTGTAAATGGTGGTTCCTTATATATAGGATTTTAGTGTTGTTTTGCTTTTGTTAATGTAAGTGGATTAAAGAGTTCAGGGAAAGTGGATCTTGAGTTCTCTGGTTAAACTATTTGTGTTACAGGCCATCAACTTCAGAGCTTTTTCTTTCGTATATAGGTGGAACTGGAAAAATTTCTTCTGTCAGAACCAAGAAGTCTTCTGTGGAATCTGTTGCACTTGAGGGCTAATAATTTTGGTTTTGTTTAATTCACATTTCTATTGTTTAATTTGCAGAGACCTGAAGCCTGAGAATATACTTCTTGATGACTGTGGTAAGTAAAAATTAAAATTAATTTTGAAATCAGTAATTACACCTCTAATTCATACTGTGCCAGAAATGTAAGGGATTTCTTCATGATAAAAGAGACCTAATTGACGAATCTTAATTTAGCAAAGAAAATACTGCCTTTGCTTTTCAGAAAGTAGGGAAAAATTTCGGGGGTTAATCATGACGATGTTAGAAGGGTCAATTTTCTACCTTAAAATGGCTACTTTTTCCCTTTTGTTCCTCCTTCTCCCCTTCTTGATTTAAGATCACTAAGACTTATATGGGTTTGTTTTGTTTGTCTTTTCTTCAACTATGGAAACTGATCTGTTAGATGGGGGGGCCAAAATTTTACTTAGTAAACCAGACTGTTTAGACAGTAAGAATTCTGAAGTACTTCTGTTTTAACATTTCATCTAAAAGAGGTCTGATGGTCCCTGATGTATATGTGGCTGGAAAGAATCAAGGAAGTACAAACAATATGAAGAAATGTTTGTAGTCTTTTGTTTGTCAAAAGCCAAATTAATTCTCTTTAATGACTTTGTATTCAAGCCGTTACCAGAATCTTTTGAATTGACTGTAGAACATGTGCAGGAATTATCTTCTAAGCTGTGGATGAATATTACAACTTTGTTCTTGTAACTGCTGAGCATTTTAGTTAGGGAAAAATTGTTTTTGAAGTCATTAGCACAGTATTTTTTTTTAAGTCAGCATGTTCTGACTGATAAAATTTCAAAAAAGATGATGCCTGGCAGAAGTCACTTTCCAAGAGCTAAAGCTTTGCTAGACATCAAATGCATTCTTTAATTTTTCTCTCCAGCAATGTCTTGGAAAAGCTGAAGGCTTCTTTGAGGAAAAATGTAGCCTTGCAGGACTGCACTAGAATGCTTCCTCTCTGCCAGGGATATTTTGATCTAGTTCCAAAGAGCACAGAGGACTAATTAGAAAATCGCTTCAGGAGCTCAGAGCTTGCACTTGAAAAGGGGTTCATCAGATGTCAGGGAATACAAGAGCATCTGAATGTATTTAAAATAGCATTTGCTGCTCCAGAGAGTTTAGTTGTTTCCAACCAGTATATAGAGTGGTACTTGACTTTCTCCACTCTCTCTGTCTCTCCATCCACTGATTATCTAAGTACCTAGTATTATCATGTACCTAAGAAATTAATATGCTGTTAACTAATATTGATGCTGTAGAGCTTTTTGAATGCCAGAGCATATATGCACAAAGGTTACTTGGGCATTGGAATGGGCTACCCAGAGAGGTGATGCAGTGTCCACTCTTGGAGGCTTTCTAAGTAAGTATTTAAAAAGCCTTGGACTCTTTGGGATGCCTGCTTGCTCAGAAGGTTGTGCTAGAGACCTTCTGAAGTCCCTTCCAACGTGAATCATTCTGTGAACCTGTGGTGTTTCTGTGAACAGCAGTATCCCTGCCCTTATAACCAGTATTAGAAATAAGTGCGGGTTTTGCTCTTTTTCTGCAATGAGTCTTTCTACAAAATTGTTTTAAAATTGAATTGAAAATGTAATTGTCCTTTCTTCTGTCTAGACTTTTGTATTTTTATTAAGAAAGTACCTTATGTGTTTTTAAATTAAAATGTCAATACAATTCTTGCCTTGAAATGTCTTGAATGTGCTTGAAACAGTTCATGAGTCAATCTAACAAAGAACTGTAGTTGTCCATGGGAATGTAAGGGAGAGTGGGGTAGATTTATTCCCATTGCCCTGCTTGGACTGGTTCCCCACCGAGCAGTGCACAACAAACCAATCTTCTGCCAGATGCTTTCTGTGTTAGAGGTACGGCTGTAAAGGCCATGCGTGATAGGGGAAGGTCGTCAGCTTGAGAAATTTGGCTGATAAAGTGCAGTGGAAGCTGTTACCCACTTAGGAGTGATTCATGAGAAGAGGAAATCCTAGAACTGAACTGACATGTTACAATATAAATAATTCTGAGTAGGTTATTGACTGGGCTGCTCTTGATTTGGGGTGGGAATGGGGATAGCAATTCCAAATACTTGTGTTTGGCATTATTGGGGTACTTCTTTACAGGAAAACAAGCTCTCTCGGTACAGGCTACAGTTTTCTCACATTTGGAATAAATTGAGTAAATTTGGAAGTTTTATTAAGAAGTCAGAAAGCTAAGTGCTTGTGGTGGGTATACAGAATGGAAAAACACAAGTGTCTGATGCATGGATACAGAATCTGAAATGAGCATTTCTGATTGTCCAACAACAGCAGCCTATGCCAAAGCTAGGAATTAGAGTGCTTAAGAGCAAATTATTTTTGTATGACCTTCAGCAAACCAGTTATATCTGTGCCTCTCTTTCTTCACATTTTTAAGGAGGAGATAAGTAGAAATAAAACACTCCTTTCTAGTTAAGTTAAATAAACTTAGTGCTATGAGTAGATGAATGTTTTGATACTTTGCAGTGGGGTTTTTTATGAGGTGTGCAATAGAAATTTTATGTTTTAAAAGTGATAATACTGTATTATTTTTGCTGACTATGTATAATTTATTTTAACATAAATAGGACATATCAGGATTTCAGATCTTGGATTAGCTGTGCAGATTCCAGAAGGTGAGACTGTCCGAGGACGTGTTGGGACTGTTGGTTACATGGGTATGTATCCTTTGCTAGTTACATTTTGTCAGAAAATTTGCTTCTGTGAATATAAGAACTGTATTGGACCTGGATTAGTTACTAGACATGTTATGGGAAGAAGAAAGGTTATAATATGCATTTGTAGATGTTAGTAGTTAATGATAAGCCTACTGATAAACTTGAAAACTTAACTGAAAATTCTAGCTTTAGGCAGAACTTTAAGAAAATACCAGATTTTTTTCTGAGATTTGAAGAGACTTAGGGTCACAGGTAAACTGACAAATTACTGTGACAATACGTTTCTTTCCATGCTTTGGAAAACTTCATTCTCAGTTTGTAAACAGTACTGGTTTTAAGCATTAAAGAAGCAAAGTTTTTCTCTTGGATATAAACAGAGTTCTCAGTGTAGAAATTAAAGTTTCTTCAAAGTATGGCAGAGTCACACAAACATGTCTGGACAGAGCCCAAAGAGAGTACCTGAGACTTTTTCCAGTACATAAGTAGTCAATTTAAAGTGAAATGTCATGGATGTGTGTTTGTTTATGTTTTGTAGCTCCAGAAGTGCTCAAAAACGAGAAGTATACATTCAGTCCAGATTGGTGGGGTCTTGGCTGTTTGATTTATGAAATGATTGAAGGACAGTCTCCATTCAGGAAGCACAAGGAAAGGGTTAAACGGGATGAGATTGACCGGAGAGTAAAGGAAGACCAGGAAACATACTCAGACAAGTTTTCAGAGGAGGCAAAATCCATCTGCAGGATGGTGGGTGAAGAGACGTAGAGGTTTGAAAATTAAATTTCTAATCCTTTTAAAGAGACCAACTACTTTATTTTAATATCTTGAAAAATTTTCAAAACTGGATTTCTTAAACCTTCCTTTAGTTCACATGAAAGTTTGTGATTGTTCATGAACTGTTCAGTTATCAAACTTCAAGAATTCAGAACTTTTGCCATGAAAGATGAAGGAAAGCTGCATAAATTGATTATTCATCACATGAATGAAATGGTCTAGTACTGCTTGGACCACTTGTAATTATAGATGGAGTACAATAGCATGCTCAACTTGGATACTGCATGGGAACAAGTGGCAGAGTAGTACACAAGTTTCTTCACCTAAAACAGTATCTACAAGACAATGGCTTCTTTTTTTTTTTTTTTTTCTATCTTGCCTGTTCTTAAATTTATACAGAAAGCTTCACAAGTTTTCTGTATGAGTTTATGTGAGATATGTGCATTACTTAAGCCCATAGGAAAAAATATAAGTCTGTGTTTCCTGAAAGGAAAGCCTACTATAAAGTCTGTACTGTAAAGTCTAATCAACATGGCATCAATTAAAATATTTTTATGTAACTTTGGGTATAATATTCAAATGGTCTGCTTTTCATTACTGAAAATGTATTTGTTCCCAGAATGTTTTTGTTTGGGTTTCTAGTTAATTTTGATACATGATAAATTTATGTAATAAGAGGCCAAGTAGCAAAAAAGACATTGTATGTAGATTTTTTTTTCCAGTTGTGGGATTATATCATGGATCAGCTTTTTTTTCCATGTATTTGTAGTTACTTGCTAAAAATCCGGGGGAGCGACTGGGTTGCACTGAAGGAGGAGCTGCTGTTGTAAAGCAACATCCTATTTTCAAGAACATCAACTTCAAGAGGCTGGAAGCTAACATGTTAGAACCTCCATTCTTGCCAGATGTAAGTAGGTGAGACAGATTTGATTAGTATCTAAAAAGGCAAGAACTATCATAATTCTATGTCAGCAATCATATGAACTCCAGAGAAACCTTTAAAATTAGGTACATTGGCAGGAGAATGCCATTGTGGCTATTGATGACAACTAGTTGTTTTGTGGAATTTCATCTGAGATCACAAAACAATTTACAGTAGTAGTATTTCTCTAGGGAGCTTTGTAGCTGATTTCTTAGCCCTTAAAAGTCCACTTCCATAGCTCAGATGCAGAACAAATGAGGAATAGCTTTGAAGAAAATACTCCAGAGTTGAAAAGAAGGTGACAGAAGATGAGTGAATTGTGACAACCATTGAGAGATCCAGACAAGCTATTTCTGGTTTTGATATTTCTTTTCTGTTACTTGCAGGATGGGTGGAATTGCTCAGGTGCCTTATGAAGAGAGTCTTTTTATTTCTGTTTTATAGAATAGTGTAATTTGGTGATTAGCAATGAGAAATGTAAAATTGCAGAAGTTTTGCTCCCTTTTGCTCATCTAGGCAAAATAAAACCAAACAGAAAGTCCCCAAATCCAAAACTTTAATGAAGCAATCTTGTATTGTACTGCAGCCACGTGCCGTTTATTGTAAAGATGTCCTGGACATTGAGCAGTTCTCAACAGTAAAAGGAGTGAACCTGGATACCACAGATGATGACTTCTATTCCAAATTTGTGACGGGTTGTGTCTCAATCCCTTGGCAAAATGAGGTAATGTACATTTCATAGAAGCTTATTTTCTTGAGCACAGCAGCATAGAATATTTAATAAAAGATATAATTATACTGATTTTCTCGAGGAGATGTAAAGAAGTTTCTGCTTTAGACTTCTTTGCTGAGAGGCTTCAGAAAAAAGTTTCTTTTTAAAACATAGACAACTTGCTAGAAACTGAGATCTATGGTAAATTTGCATAAACAAAGTCTGGCATCTTGTCATCATAGGCACAGCTTACAGAACAGTGTTAGTATCAGTAGGACCACCTTTTTCTTGTTCTTCTGTCACATTATTCAGTATTGCTGGTCATAGCAGAGGAATGGAATGTTATTCCAAGTGTTCAAAAGCAAATAGGAGCAGTGCAAGCTGTTTGTGTATAGGCTGTGTATCAATAGAGTATCCAAGTGACAGTAATACAGAATTGCAGATTCACCTTTTTCAAAGTTTCAAAACAAACAGTTCAGTATCAGTTGAGTCAGACTTTCTCTTAAAAGTTTTTTCACGTGCCTAGTGAATGACTATTCTAGTATTCTGCACAGAGTACTAGAATTTTGCTGCTTCTGCGTGCAGTTCAAGTCCTCTTTACCATTTCAGCGAAGAGCACTCACTAACAATTACTTAAAACTGTAGTTCTTGTTATGAATGCCTTCCCCTCATTATAAGGTGTTTGTGACTTTCTGAAATTACTATTGTCTTGAATTCTACTAGTGTAGTTTCTCTTTCAGTATGATTGCATTTTATTTAAAGGTTGAACACAAAAGATGAGCAATTTCTGAACAATTTGGAGGAAAAAGTACATTCCCTTTTGTTTTCTTTTGCTTTTTTGCATTACATTAAGAAGGATATTTGAAAAGGTGTCATTTGACATAGAAAATTTTCACTGAGAAACAGTGAACCTTGGAGAAAGAAATATTTCCTATACTGTGTTGTAATTCTGAACTTCCAAATATGATCTAGTCATTACAAAATGCACTGCAGCTTAATAACTAACCTTGCAGAGAGGGATAAAGTTGGAAGTAGTTGTGGAATTCTTGCAATGGCAATTTCTTTTCTTCAAGGAAGAACTGCAGATTTCATTGTACATTTGTGCTTATTTTTTCTTTTAATTCATGTTACTGAAGTTTCCCTCAAATTTTTGCCTCTCAAGAATTTCTCTTGCCATACCATAATTTACTTGATGTCACAGTTTATAACACAAGCAGGCTGCGTTTCTTCTTACTCCTCTTTATGCCATCTCTCCTTCTACAAGGTATATTCATTTGGCTGCCTGCTGTTGTGACAGATGTGTACCGGTGGCACTTCCTGGTAAATGCCGACTAGATGTAGGCATTAGCCACTCCCCTGCTTCTGACCCTGCCTGTTGGTTACATTTTGGCATTCACTCTTCCTGCTGTCCTTTCTGAACCCAGTAACTGTGCTTTTATTTCTTCTGTTTCTGTGTACACAGACAAAGATCTTTTCAAAATCCCTTGCTTCTCTCCAAAGACCCATCTTCATTATATATTTTTTTTCCTCCCATGTCATGTTTAATAATTAAGTTCAGTCCAGGGCATATAGATACTAGATTTTTTTGGCTGGACTGTTCGGAAATGAACAGAATACCTGAAAGGAGAATAAGCTTCTTGTTCTAAAAACTTCTCTTTGTTGCATCATGAGCAGAAGAAAGACAAGAATGCAAAAAAAAGCAAGGGAGCACCTGACACTTACCTGAGTGATAGTGCTCTCACTGCTATTCTTTAGTTGGCTGAGTGCACAAGGAGAGTCAATGTCAGCTTTGTGCAGTGGTGTAGTTTGGCTGATGAATTTTTAAGTGGTAGGAGTACCCAGCCAGAGTAAATAGATAATACCTGGAACTTGTCTGAGAAGCTTTTATGGATATTTCATTTATATTTCATGTGTTTTAAAGATGATTGAAACGGGATGCTTTGAAGATATCAATGCATATGAAACTGATGGTACTGTGTCACCAGACAGAGAGAAGTCTCCAAAACCAAAGAGAGGCTTCTTTCACAGACTTTTTAGTGGAGAGGTAAGGGCATTTCTTTTCTTTCATAAGAAAATTAACTTCCATTCTTTTTTTTTATATGAATCTGTGATAGGAAAACCAAGTTGTTCACTGAATACTGAAACTAATGAAATCTGTTTTGTTACGGCTTTGCTCCTCCACCACATTTCCAAAATTATGGCAATCCCTGTAACTCCAGGAAGCTTTCCTACCTCAGCATTCTGTCTTCCTCTGGTTACCTGAGAAAAAGGTAGTGGGTTCTGTTAAAAGCTGTGCTATAGACCTTCCTTTGCTAAAGAGGTTAATTTGGGTCTTGCTTCTTATATATTTTACCATTTTTTAGTGAAAACTGTGGCTATGTCTTCAGAGATAACTGAGGCCCTGTGTAAAAACTAGTAATAAATAAGTATATAAGCAAGAATAAGTATATATCCAGTAAATAAGTAGAAATAACCTCAAAATAAATGAGAAGCATCACGAAACAAATGTTTAAATATCTTAGGTAGTTTAATGCCTTTACCAAAACAACAACATGATATATCTTTACATAGCTGATAATGCACAGCCTTTTCTTACACACAGACTTCTACTCTTTAGTAGAAGAATTTCTTGTTCAGAGAATTTAGTATTTACCACCTAGAAGACACATCATGTATTGTAATTGTCTACAGGATGTAAGAAATAGACTATTTGTAAAGGTTTGCAGTTGAAGATGTTATATACAATTCTGCTTGCTCAGTGTGCCTGCACTTAGAGGGGAATTATCTTGAGAAGCTTGAGTATATTCCAATAGTGAACACTTCAGTAGAAATTACTTTTGCTTTCAAGCAGAAATGGAATTTTGAAAATGCTAGGTGCATATCGTTAAGTAACCACAGCAGGGCTGTGTATTAAAATTGCATGAAGAAATTTTTTGTCTTCAGCTGGCAATTCACCTTTCTAAAATGGTACAAGGGTAATGGAATGTATAATAGTACTGTTATTTTCAGTTCACCTTTTCAAATTCACTTTTCCCCCACTTTGAGTAATGGAATAGAAAGGATGGTTGAGTATACTAATAATCTCACATAGCTAAAATTAAAGCTTGTGTCTTACTGGAGTCTTTTCCAGCCAAAAATCAGCACGATTCATACTGTCCCAAGATCTGGTTGTATGTATTGAGAAAAAGTCCTAAAAAATGAACATGGTTTGAGAGTTTTCAGTTGGTTTTGAACTAATAGGACTGCAGTTAATTGTCTTGTGAAGTTGAAAGAAGGAAAGAACTTTAATTCAACTTGAACGACTTGAGATTTGGGGTTGAGATTGCTTTGGGAAACTCAAAGGAATCCACATTTAGTTAGGACGGAGTAAAATGTGCTGGAAAAAGACCCACTCCCCCCAGCCTTTCTGTGCCCCATAAAACATACAAATAAACAATAGTATCAGTTCTGCAGCTGAGTTGTCTGTTTGTCCTCTCTTGCAGGTCTGCTTTAAATCTGATTGCAGTGATGATGAGCAGGAGTCCTCCAGACTTTAAATCATTTTATGCTCATCAGAAAGGATGAGCAAACGTTAAATGTTTTATATCTCTGTAGCAAATTGTATTATATATATTTTTTATCTGAGTTCAAGGATTTTTGTACATTTGTACTTCATTTGTTTTAAGATGTATATTTTCACTAAAGCTTAATTGTACAAAAAGCAATGAGTGCCATTTGAGTGAGTGTGTTTCTGTATGTATTTGATTTATCTTGATTATTTTTTTCCCAGTGGAATGCATCTAGAAATACTAAAAGGATATTAAAGCACAGAGATAATATCTATGGCATCACTGTAACTTGACTTTGTATGCTCCTGGTAAAACTCTTCTTGATCATTAGGATCTTTATTAGCAGTTTCCTTAACTGTAGAATTGCTGTACTGATAAATTTAATAATTCTGGTGTTATCCAGCAGCATGGCAGTGCTATTACCTAATGTATCTCTCAAGCAACTGCTAAGGAAAAAAAAGGAAATCAGTGCACTGTGGCCAGCTATTAGGAATTGCTCTTTATTATCTGGCTCTGTAGATTCTCTTTCTGTATTTCTGTATAAAGAGAACTTTGAACATTTAGCTTAATCCTGTAAAAAACAGAAGTATCCCATTCTTCTCTTTTCTATCCATCTTACACATCCTCTCCAGAGTTTCTGGGCATGACCCATGCAAGTAGACCTATGCCAAAATTTTATAACTATATTTTGAAAACTTTGTCGTCATTACTGAAATGATTTCTTTTTACCTGTGGGGACACAGTTTTATTTTATTTTCTGTAAATGAAATTGTTTTTAAGTCCATGTAGGATGTTATAGTTTTATAATGGGTTAAAAAACAAAGCATGGGCTCTTCTTACTAATGTCCTCTCTGCTTATGTTGTAATATGCAATGTTCTAGGGTTGACAGCGATCACTGCCACTGGGGGAAGGGCAAGGTAGCATTAAGTATTGAATTTAATTATGTAAATATATTTTTTCTTACAGTCTTTTAAAACAGAAACATTAAAACATGCCTTTAATGATTGCTTAATACAGCTGTGGAGCTGGTATTGAAGTTTGTTATGATTACCTGATGTTCATTAGTAAAACTGACAAAAGCTGCTTGAAAGCCAGGCAAGCTTCCATTCTTCTGGACTCACAGTAGGTCAGACCTTTTATTTTGTAAAGTTTCCAGTAAAACTATTAATCTGGGTATGAGAGTCAATTTAAAGAGCACATTTCATTAAGAGCTTCTTCTGTTTTCAAAATTGAGTTGGGTACTTGAAATACAATGGAATGCCCTTGGACTTGGAGACATGATTTTAGTTTCATATTTTGTTCTGTATTCTAAAGATTTGTCTCAACTGTGTATGCGTTTTTTTTCCTTTCAAATCTCGGGGGCACCAACCAGACCACACATATATTGTACACACAGAGCAACTGAATAGCCCCCCACTCAAAAAGGTCTCTCTTGTGATCTGCAGACCCACTGGAAGAAACTTCAGCTGCTTCTGAGAAACTCACAAGATATATTTGATATTCAAGCCTATCATCAGGTTTTAAATCACTGTATTTGGTCTCTAAAGACAAATTTTTAAATGGATTAGAACTTGAAATAATTGGAAAACCAGTGTGTTGCAGAACCCTACTGGGGCTCATCTGGTGTCTCTCTGAACTCATTCCTCTTGGCTACTATGCCACAGAAATGAGGGATGAGATTATTTTCCTGTGTTTTCAGTGCATTTTTCCTCCAGTCTAAAACAGCACACAAGACAGCAAAATTACTCTTTTAGAGAGTACAAAGGGAGAAACTGGCAGAAGGAGAGAGAGTTTGAATGAATTACTGGAAGATGGTCTGATGTAATAGTGAAGGGATGCGAGGCTTGACAGAAGTATCTGAAGTAAGGGTGTTGGCTAGAACCATTATGTGTGAGACAATGAGCTGGCAGTCTGACCTGACCCTCTTTATTTTGTACCACAGCAACAGAAGAACTCTAAAAAGATGGGAATGGAAAAATGGGGAAGTAACAAGTGTTTTATAAATACCTATGTGGTTGGAGAAGTCATCGTTTCTCTGATTAGGGGGTTTAAATTTGTAAGATCTTAGGCTTGCTGTTTTGAGGCAAAGGTGACTGTATGACCAGACATACAGGGTGACAGTCTGGATTTAATGTCTGTGTAGAGTAACTTGAAATTTGGGCAGGAATACCATGGACACAAGCTGAGTAATTTTTATTAAGAAAATACAGGAATTGGTTTTAACAAATTAAAAAAAAAAATCAATCTGAAAGTCTGTTTATCATGTATTTCAAGTTTTCTTTCTGTATTGGATGGAGAGGAATCTTAACTAAAAAAAAAAAAAATCAACTTCTCTATTTTGGAATGTTGAGGCTTAACACATATTTTCCAGGAATCTGTGAAGAAAGAGGGTTAGATGAAAAGGGAAATTGTTCCTAAGAAGTGGTTATTTACATGTCCGCTTCTTTGGACGAAGGAACTCCTTGTAAAAAAGTGAGAATTTGTTTGTTTTTATGAAGTTTTACTTAGTTTAATTTCACAAGTTTTTTATTAAGCTCAGCATAGTACTATTGAATTCTTTTTGAGTGAGTACATGTTTGCAGGATTATGATCTAAAGTCCATTGTGTTTGGTGTTTGCTTTTTTTGTTTTTTTTTTTTAATTAGTTGATTGGTTCTTCCCCAGTAGGCTCAAGATGGCATTATTCTACCATAAATTTGTCCCTTTTGTCTAGAAATACAAGCACATAATAATGACTAGATCTTCTCTAATGTAAAACCCCTAAAAAATTAGAAAAAAACAAGGAACTGGAAGGATCAGCAATCAGCATAACTCTCCTTTCACGGTACATGGAGGGGAAGATGTTATGCTGTTGAATATAAGACAACTAATATTGGTTAAATGTCTTTACTGGAGTATTAGGAGCTTGGAGATGCATCTTGAAAGCAGGGAAAGGCTCAGGAGAGGGGAGAACACCTGAAAGCAAGGTATCATGGTGCGATAAATTTAACATGAACTTAGCTCTTGATTTTTTTTTTAGGACAAAACTGGGACAAAGAAGGGGGAAAGTAGCAGGTTGTGTTTACTGATTATGTAGCCTATTGCTTCCATGAAACTGTTTAGGGTGGGATGGGGCAAGCCAACATAACTTCTTGTAATTCAGCATGACTTCTTTCTCTAGACCCATGTGTTAGAAGGCTGTAATAGCAGTGAGACAATCCAATGTTCTACTGGTGCAAGCTCTGGAAAGACCTGTGGAATTCCATGGAGTTATTTGCGTGAGATCAACCCCCCTTTTCTGTGGCGTGTTTCCAAGCATTTGTGTATGTAAATCCTCATGTCTGTTTGTGTGTACCTCATAAATCTCTCTATTTAGCTCAAAATTCAGAAACGGTGAAACAATGTACCAGTGTCTTATTGTTTTACTTAATGCTTTTCAATGTTGTGACCAGCAGAATAGAATCTTCATGCCTCATGGTTGTTTTTTTCTATTAAAAAAGCTGTCAGCTTCCCCCTGCCCCCTGAGGTGTGTTCAAAATAGAGATGGTGTTGTTTCTCGATTATAACAACAACAAAACAGTCTCAGCTGAAAAAATGAGCACTTAAAAATAATAGTAAGTAGGAAAAAACCTGTGGTATTTCTGTAACAGCAAGAGCGTTATTGGCAAATCTTAGCCTTTAATAGCTGTTGTCTCTTTTTTTTTTCCCCAAATCATTCTTAAAACGGTAGTCCTGAATGTTTTTGAGTATGAAAGAGAATTATCTCTATATCAGAATAAAATAATCTAGTTTATAAATCAATGATAGAAGCTATTAAAACCAACTAACAATGCATTTTTAGAATGCACTTCAATTATTTTTCAAACTACACTGATGTAAGAATTTTTTCATTGCCATATGTACAAACAGAGAATACTTGTTTACAAGTTATTAAAATAAGTCAACAAAAGTAATATTTTTCTATGGTTTACAATTTAGCATTATATGAATTTAACATTGAAATTATCATCTTCATTTTAGTATAGATTTTCAGAATATTTTTTCTCTTTAGGAAGTGAAATTTGAATTATTGGAAAGTCATATTTACTTTGATTTGAGTTACTCGCCTGGCTTATTTTGGTGACGATGATGTCTCTTCTGCTGAATGAACAATTCTTTTTTATTTCATAATTGTTCTTGTGGTGTAACTTAAGTTTTGCACATGAGATGTAGGTAACTTTTTTTCATGATCCAGTTGTGTCCAAAACACCAGAATTCTTTCCAAGCATAGGAAGCTGACTGTTAAACGTGATGTGTTAGTTCCAGCATCTCCAAACCACTGACTGTTCTTGTGTGAGCTGTTTTCCTGGATGTTCTAGCATTGTAATTCCTGAAATAAAAGCAAAACACTGCCACATATCTCAACCACATGTATTACTGTCTAATGTGATTTATTTACCACGTCTATCGTGGTAGCTGGGATAGAAAAAAAAAAAAGGAAAATTGTAATTAAAAAAAAATTTGCAATTTCTTGAAGCAGAAAATGTCTATTGCATACTGTAAGTTTTTTTACCAATGGAAGATAGTCGAATCCAGGAAAAAGTGCCCCAGTTCTGTTGTACTGGCTCAATTGATACCTTATCACATGGTCTAGATCTAGATTCCTGCATTAATTTCCATGTGAAAAGACAGAATTATCAGGGATAGGCTGCTTTTCATTACCACGTTTATTGTAATTTTATAACATGAGTTGATGGACAAAGTTCCCAAATTCTCTACAAAAGAGCTTCCAATTAAATGACCTTAACAACGATACAACCGTGCTGTGACATATTGCAGATTATCCGTGCATATGCCAAACCACATGGGCCAGCAGTCTCATGGAGTAGTACCGATTACCTGCTGAATTGTTCATGGAAATGTGGGCCAAAGTGGGACTTCCAGATAGGGTGAAAAATACTCTTCACATGCTCATCCAACCTGTTCTTAAAAATATTAAATCAAGAGGTAATCTTAGAGGCAAGGTTAAGAGCATGTTTCTTTTTTTTTCCTACTGGAGGCTGAGATTAATTAATTGTCATCTCCCAAATTTCAGAAAAACTTTTAGGTATGCACTGTTAATTGTAGCTTCATTTTTCCTTAAGATAACGCTGACTTTACAAATATGCTTGTTCTCTAATCCTGGTTTGCTTTTTCTTGCCCCTTGCCTGTTGTACACCACTTTATTTTCCCCCTGCGGGTTTTTGTGGGGCAGATCAGTGACATGATACATGCAAAACCATGGATCAGTCAATTTGGACTGGGAGAACCTACTGATAAGGTACTCACCCAAGAAAAACCTGATACCCTGAGTTATCTTCTAGTTAGCTCACAGTTAATGAGCCTCACAGTGCCGACAGAGCTCGGAAGGTCAGAGAGAACAAAGAGCAGCGAGCTTGTGGGCAGGCACTGCCTTGGCGCTCCTGCCGGTGAGTCAGCACCCGATAGGGGACTGGCACACGTTTGATCGAAAGCTTCAAAACAGCCTTGCAAGGGCTGACTTGGTTGGTGGCTTGTTTAATCTTTGATAAGAGCTTATTTCCTTTTTAAACGTGCTTAAGGTTATTTCAAGGTGTGGAGTGGCACATGCACAGTGTGTGCAGCATTCCAACACTGCTGTCAGGTTTTATCATGTATCAGTTGCTAAATAAAAAAATTAATGATCATCCACATGTTCCAGAGAAACGTTTCTGAAACGCTTATCATAAAATAATCGGGAAAAATACTGTTCTTACCTTAAAAGCCCACATATTGTAGCACTTCTGTAATGAAATAAGGTTTTGCTTTAAGTTGCATTGCTTTCAGGACTAAGGATAGGTTTACTTTCAGAGGACTGTTTCAAATAGATTGTCTTTTATTAACATGCTAATGAAGTTAACTGGCAGAGCACTGTTCCAGTGAATATTTGGCAAGAATGTGATCTGTGACTTCTGTTGGCCTGAATATTCAGAGACATGAGCTTTGCTTCATTTGTTGATGTCTGCTATCAATAACCAAGTTGAATTACGGGAAATTTATTTTCTTAGAAGTCCCAAGAGCTGTTCTCCATTTTTATTGCTGGAACTAGTTTCACGTGTATGAGATAAGTTGAACTGCCAGTTCTTACCAGTTGTCATTTAAAGTCTGTATTAGCAAGTACATGTATTAAAATCAGTAGTTGTAACTGGAAACTTCACAATACTGTTGATTTTTTCTAAGTGTTCAGTAATGGAATCAATTATTTAAATATTCTATACTGTCTCTCTTGTATCCTGTATGTTCAATATGTGCATGCAAGAAGTATCCTCTGATAAAGCAAGTCCACACTCAGGAGAGGAGCGCTGAAAGGCCGGCACGTACGCTGCGAAGTTTTAAGTGTCCTGTTCCTGTAAGAGTCTCTCTGCAGCCTAAAATAAGACTGGAGTGCCGGTAGCGCCCTTGGCCGGCACTTGTGCTGAGGGGCCTGTCGCGTTACCTGCTGTGCACCCGTGACACGCGGGCACAGAGTGGAGGCTCTCGCCGGGCTGGGGCGGTCAGTGCGGTGCCGCTGCGAAGGCG
>NW_008236769.1:10896396-10931337 GCF_000691975.1 Corvus brachyrhynchos | reverse complement strand
CGACCAGCCCGGAGCGGGGCCCGGGCGCTGCCCTGTCCCTGGCAGGTGGCGGCTCCCGCAGGCTTGTCGGGGTGCTGCTGTCGGTTCTCTGCCGAAGTTTAGACGTGGAGTAACTTTTGGGGCAAGTACGTTTGAAAATTCACCGGTGCGGGAAATGAACGGGAGGTACAGCAATGCTGTGTGGGTTTCACAGGCTGGTTTTAGGAAGGAAAATCTTATTTTCACCTAGTACACTGCTGCGGAAAGGACAAAGACCCTTAAGCATAACTTAAATGATTTACTAGTTTCAGCATTTTCTTTTCTGATAACTCCTAAAGCACTTTCTCTGAGACCTTGTTCTTCTGTGCTTGACGCTTTCTGCATGTGTGTCTTTTCTCTGAATTCTCTCCTACTGATTGTACAGCTTTCTTGAAATGAGGATTCAAGGCTGAGCAAGAGAAATTTCTTCCACTCTGTGATTCACTTTCCATATCTTTTAAGTGTTGATTGTTGTGCAGTCGACTTTCTTATCAGAACAGTGCCCTGAAAGTTCATGTTGAAGTTAAAAACAAGTTTTGGTGTTTATGAGTTGAAAATTTAAATAGAGTTAAGTCTGAGCTCTGCTGCTTTCAGAAGGAGTTGTTGTGTATGTCTGTTTGTGACAAAGTTCATTTGAAATCTTGTGCTGTGACTTGCTGTGCTGAGACGTAAGAGGAGTTAGCTTAAATATTCCTAATACGTTTTTCCTTTCTTAGATTTAAGGGACAAATTCATTAGATCCATGAGGTACTCAAGTTTCCCATTGGGAGGCATTACTGGGGGACCAGGGCAAGGAGCTGTTCAGTACCATGGTGCTGCCCCTTGCATTTGTATCCTCTAAACCCAGCTTGTATTGAGCAGCTGTGAAGGCAGTAAGGTTTTTACAGAATAAAGACATGAGTCACACTATTGCTTTTTCTCCTGCTGTTGGGGAGATGGGAGAAGCAGAAGGGTTGAAGAGCAGGTAACTTCTAACTTGGCAGTTTCCTATGGTGTTGGCAGAGGAAGCAAAGCAGTGGCACTGGGCTCTTGGCCACCTGCTCCCACTGCACATTCTGATATGGTTGCCAACTATATTATCACAGTTGGTGCTGTTTCTCTTTGGAGAGGGTTGTCTCAAACAATCGCAATGCATTTTCACACTTTTGATGCTTAATAGGTGAAAAAACTCACTTCTTCATGAGCTAGTTGTTTATAGGTGCCTTACTGGTCTGCAGGGACTAATTGCTCTGTTTTGTGCATTTTTTGGTGCTGTTACTTTGTGTGACATGGATGACCATTTATTTCCAGTCTTTCCTACGTGCAGTTGAAAAATTCTGTCTTGAAAGTTACTGGTGAGAAAAATCACGGTATTTCAAGAGAAAATCCTGAAAATTATCTGTGATGCTTGCTGAAGGATGTTATGCTTGGCTTGATGGTCTAAATTTAGGCATATTCTACTGTAAACATTAAAAAATTAGTGTTGTAGTTGTCCTTGTTGACTTTGCTCTGTGTTTAAAAATAGGCTGTTTTCAGAAAGCTGATGGGATTGTATGCCCCCAGGAACTGCACAAATTCAGTGACAGCACTGAGCCTCATAAAAGCCAGTGAAAAGCTATTATGGTAGCCTTTGCTGAGGCTTCCCAAACTTTTACTGAAATAGCAGGTGATATCTTGAATGTAATTCACACTACTCTGCATTTATTTTTGCTCGTTTGTAATAGATTGGAAGGGAAAATTGTATTTGGGGAGAAGTGTTCATCTTTGTTGTGCTTCTATGTAAGTAACACTTAAATATCTTGTAGTTCTGTGTGGTAAGTTCCTATCAGCCTACTAGGACTGTCTCCTGCTATGAAATGTTTTAAGATCAGAGAGATTGGGGTAGAGAAGAATTGTTTACCCAGCAAGAGCTGTATTTTTCTTCACTTTATTGTAAGACAATGACTCCAGAACTTTCGCTAATACAGATATCCTTTTTTGATTGATTAAAATATTAATCAAATCCATGCTTTTACCAAGAAGGTAAGAGCTTTTTCTGTTTCAAGAGATTTTAATCAGCAATAATCATGTGTTATGCTTGTGCTATGCCTTACAGTCAGATGGCAGTCTTTCGTCCCCTCTCTCCTATCTCTTGTTGGGTTTTTTTTCCCCTTCTGTGTAAACATAACTTGAGCTCTGTGTCATTTTGCTTCCATACACTTCTGCTTAGGCAACTAATTTTCTTCCTTATATATTTTTAGCTTTTTCAGACTCTTAAATTTTGTTTGAAATTGGATGTTTTGTTTTGGATCTCAAAGCTCCCACTAACTTAAATTTTACTAGTACGTTGTAAAAATTTAGTGTTTGATTTGTGAATTCGAAAGTGGATTCTTTACCTTTTCTCTTGTCAATTTATTCTAATAGTCACTTATTGTAATTGTTTTTAATTTTTTTTTTTTACATTTGAGTCTAACCATTACCTTTACAGCAAGAGGTACAGCAAAAGTGCAAGTACTCTCCAGCAATATGCTTTTTTCTATACTCTTCAATTTTTCTGGGTCTTTTATGTCTGACTGAAGCTGTGGTCATAGATTGGTTTGACTGTATGTCAGTGGTGGTTTCTTGGTGGTTTTTGGGCATCATCATGTCTAGTAGGCCAGTTCTAGTTGATTTGACAATCTACCACTGCCTGCGTTACTACACCTCATTTCCAGTGTCCCTCGTATTTGGAATGAGTTTATTTCTTGATCCACTCACATTTCTGTTTGTTACTAAAAGAATAATTTTTAGTTTCCTTAATGTCAAGCCATTTGGTTTGGCCCTTTTTCTTGTCACTGGCTCAGCTTTAGAACTTCTCTACTCTTCACATATTCTTAATTTCAAGGTCAATAAAAATTAGCATCGGTGAGCTGCATCTCCTTGTAGTCAGCTTGTCAGAACTCAGAGGGCAAAATTATCTGGGTTTGCTGGTTTTCTTACATTGTTTATTAATCTTTCTGGGCTGTAGAAGTATGCAGGAGATTAAACTCTCTGTATGTGAGATGGAGCTTTCCTGTTGATAGCTGCTGCTTCCAGTATCTCCTGCCTTCTGTTACTCATCAGATGTGTGATTGATTCATAAAATGTGTGATGCTGTTGTTGCCCCCCTGGGTATGCTCATCAGCAGTTTGCCTGTGGACTTCATGATACTTCTAAATAGAGCTTTGTTTGGTTTTTTAAACTAAAAAAAAATCATGTATTTTCTCTCTGGATACTGTTCTGTTACCCTTCTCCCTCTGTAGGCACAGAAAGTATGTGCATGTACATAATGTACATTGTTTTCCTTCCACCTTTCATTTCTTTAAATTATTTTTTTGGAAATTATATTTTCTCTAGCCATGCCTTTTTAAATTTTGAAGTTACTTATTTCAGCAAAGTGTAGATTATGTGTTAGTTGAGCTCTTTGTTTACAGAAATTTGCCAAGAGATTGATCTCTACTAGTCTGAGCAGTATTGAACACCACTGCCTGCCTTGCTCAGGGCTATGTTATGTGTAGATAATTAAGAACTTTATTCTGAAAGTAGCCTTTGTCAGCAGTATTTTTAATGTATCTTATATCTGAAATAGTGAGCTTATGGGCAAGTTCAGATGTGCCTGTTCTATTTTTGGGTTGAATGTGTACTGAAAATGGTGCTCATAAGAGATTGGGAACACTGGGTAACATTATCATGAAAGTTGAAATGATTTAATAATTTTCTGAGGTGCCTGCTCACATTGGTGGTGCTGATGTTGCAAAATCAGTTGGACATCTTGGGCAGTATTTGGTGTTTTGTTAGAGATGATCTGAAATGCTGCTAAAGACTCTGGCACTTTTTCAAGATGGAGAGAAAGACATTGTGTATCTTGAACAAATTCAGGTTGTCTGCTCATATTCTGCCAGTGTCTTAAGTCCAAGAAGAGATCCTCTTTGCTATTCAGCTTGCCTAAATAAAATGGTGCCAAACTGTAACAGAAAAAATGGCTTTGTTCGAAGCTATTCTTTAAACTTCTAAAAGTAGGAAGTATTTCTGGGGTGAGATGACAGGATCTTTGTGAGGAAAAACTGAAATCTTGGGAACACAGACTTTTGAACCCCTCGCCTCCAGCCTGATGGAAGAAAAAGGACAGGGATACTGGCAAAGAATGACTTTTTTCCAAAACGTGTACTATTATTTGAGCTGGTGTTCCTAAATAATGTAGTGTAGTTCTTTAAAAACACTTGTCTAACACTATATTTTGAGTTAGCTGAATTTAATGTGCTTATTGGCTACTTGCTGTTGGCTCTTAATGTTGTGCTACTGTTATTAACGTAACTCAAGGCTGTTCACATTGTTTTCCAACTTCTAATTCAGAAACACTGTTTTGCTGTTTCATGATTTTTGCTGTTTTTTGCTAAGGCAGAAAATTAAATACTAAAAATGATCAATTTTCACTTGGTAAACAAAAGGGAAGATTCTCTGAATGTGAGTGAAGAAGCTGGTAATTCCTTACAGTGAAACAGACTCAGGAGAGATACTTGGGTGTGTGGTTTTGCTCAGCTATTGCTACTAGCTAATTATTTAAAAGTAACATCTGCTTTCCTAGAAGTGATTCTGTGTCAGTAAAGTTAGGAGTAGGAGAGACTACACACTGAAATGAAATTTCACAGTCATAGTTGGGAGTCTGTCTTGCTCTCTATTTTCAGTTCCTTTATTGGGGGTGGAGCAGGGAAGAGCTGCTCTTTCAAGAGCTTGTATCATGTTGAAGTGAATGTTAAACACATTTTACAAAGTAGAAGCTTTTTGTATTGTGCTCTGCATCGTTTGTAGATACACATTCTTTGTTTCTGTGCATTTTATTCTCTTTATAGTACACTCAGCTTGGCCTTTCCTGGGCTATACCAAGTGTTATTATAGGGATGATATTCTCAACAGGCAGAGACTGTGTCTAGGACTTTGCTGTTTTTGTAATTACCTTTAGAGGAATGTAGTGTATGATAGCATTGCTTTGTCATCCTTTTCAGTTCAGGTGCAAAAGGGTCCATTTAATAGAACTCAAAGTTTCAAGATGTTGGCAGACAGAAAAAGTCTAAGGTGATATTATGTGGGAGGAGGGTCTTTTTAAAAGAGGTATTTTTTGTTCTCATGGCTTATTTTCCCCAACCTTTTTCTTTGTATCAGTTTCTTTTATTTTTGCTTTGTTCTAGGACTGCCTCATTTTTTCCATCCTTTCCCTTTACTCTTCATTCTTCAATTTTCTTTCCCAAGTATTTTCTCAGTGAAAGTTATGGAATGAATGGGATATTCCATGTTAAATGATTCGTTCTTCATTCTTTTTCTAAGTTGGTATTTCTCCTTGGCTTGTGTGCTCTCAGCAGCAGTTGGCAGATGAAGTGCTGTGTCTACAGGTAGTTGCTGTTTATGGAGTGACTAGAAAGTGCATCTTTTTCTTGTATGATGATTAGACTCTCCTTTAGCAAGAGTGTTTGAATGGTCGCTTTTGAACTCATTATCATTGTATTCTTCCTTTAGAAAGAAAGAACTTTCAGCTACCAAGAAAGATCGAGTGAATCATTGTCTAACAATATGCGAAAACATAGTTGCTCAGTCGCTAAGGTAAGGCACTGTCTTTAATTTATTAATTATTTATTAATGTCTTTAATTCATTAGGATGAATAGCAACTTTGGAGTGTTAGCTGTTGGGAGGATTCCTTATAATTGCTCGTTTTAAATGCTGAGCTTCTATTTAAAACTGAAATGGCATGATTTTTTTTTTTAACCAAGTCAAAATCTAGGGACTTTTGTTTACCTGTTGGTGGAGCGGGCACTTTCCATCTACTGCAGACAGAGAGACTTAGAGGCACAGAGGTCAAAATACCTTACCAGGTTATGTAGGAAAGAGTAGGGAAATGACCTCCCAGCTCCTCATGAAGTGCTTAAATAAACTGAATGTCTTCTCCTCTTGTATACGTGTGTATAATATATATGTAGTTGGATTATAAAACCCTTTGAAAAACATTATTGGTGTTTCATTTCCATAGTGCACGTTGTAATTTTCTAATGTTTGTTTATTTAGAAATTCTCCAGAATTTCAGAAACTCCTGGGCATTGCTATGGAACTCTTTCTCCTCTGCAGTGAGGATGCAGAATCTGATGTCCGGATGGTTGCAGATGAATGCCTTAATAAAGTTATTAAAGTAAGAGCTTTTACTATCAGATTTTGTCTCTTCTTGATGCAGTGTCCTGTCTGAATTCCCACTGATGTTCTTTTAGTTGCCATTCTTACTGTTGATAGTATCTCATAATATAAGAGGGTAAGTAAGCTTCTTTACTAAATTCTGTATGTGCTCTTTCTCTCTTAGGAGAGTGTTTTATGCCCAGGTCAACATATTTAACTGTAACTTGTCTTACAAGTTAGTTCATTGTTCAGATCTGTTCTTGTCTTCAATTGTTCATTAACTTCGTTCTCTTCAAGTTAACCAAAACAGGAATGTGGGCTTTTCTGAAATCATCTTGTTGTGTGGGAAGAATACTCCTGTTATTGTTCTGTAAACATAAAGACACTTAGCATGAGGAAAGGTAAAAATATTATTTAAAAACTGATTGAAAGGTAGTGTGATTTGCTGAGACTTGGAGGGGGAGATTTCAGGCAGTAATTAGAATAACTATGGTGTTGTGGAAATTGTTTATTCCCCTACTTTGATCCTGAATGAAGAACTTGTTGGAGAAGAGCAGGTGGGCATTCATAGCAGGTCACGCAAGGTCTAAATCTTGATTCAAAGTATCTTAAAATGAACCTTTTGAGTAATTTGCAGAAGCTGCTGCTTCCAGAACAGGCTTGTCTTCACTTGCCTTTTTTTTGTGTTTGGTTTTTTTCTGAAATACTTGAACTTGAAGACACCGTTACGTACCGGCATAAATAATCTAGTTGATGTAAATTTTAAGTGCTTTAGGAATATGCAAATAATAATTTTCTTTCGCATGAAGGCGCGTGTAGAAGCAAGCAAACTAAACATTGATATCTGATTGAATTAAGTTTTGGGGATTGAGCTTGTGGCTGAAAGTTGTATGGAGAAAGCTTACAGATTGTGTAGTGTGTTCCATAATGATAGGGAATGAGGAAGTGTGAGTTCCTTGCGTTTTTGTTTTGCCCAATAGCACTTTGGTCTTTTCGCTTTGATTTAAATGTTTTTCTGTTTGAGGGAGAGCACTCTATGAAATACATACATTATTATTTCACTCAGTTTGCCTTAAAAGCTGTTCTGAAACAGTTCTAAAGAATGTAAGCTTATTTCCTACTTTCCATGAAGCACTTATGTAGGCTTGGTATAAAATTTACCTCATAAGTTCTCTAATCTGTTTAATATTGTTGCTCTCTGGCATGTTTCAGGGTTACTTGAAAAACTTACTTTTTTTTCCAAAATGTTTGTATGGTAGTTTGTTTTGTTTTCAAGATTAAAGTAGTTTTAAATGATGGAGTCTTCTATCAGTCTTCAGTCATTAAGCTTGCCAGTTGGTCACAGCTCTGAAATGGTTAACAGTTGTGATATTCCACACCCATGGATGTATCAGACTGTTATGGAAGCTGGTTGTACTTTGTATTCTGTTTCTGTGTTTTACATTGTGTGGGAGCAATTTAGCAACTTAGGCAGACAACTGTGTATAAATGCAGAGACAAAAAGATGTGCAGTTTTATTTTTGGTTGTGCAAGTACCAGTGATGCTTGTGGTAAGTAGAACAGAGGTGTTGGGCCCCTAAGCTTTCATTTTAGTCAAAGTTCAGCCTTTTTTAGTATCTCAGGCATATTTAGAGGCTAATTCTTTTGCTAGTGATGCTTTGTAGCGTCTCTTGAAATAAAAGACTACAGATGTAAGCATTACTTGTGTAACTGTGTCTGGAGTTTATGCTCATTACTATAACTAGAAGACTAATGCTGCTGTGCAGACAAGGCTGAGGACATAACTTGAAATAAACACTCTGTAAGTCATCTTTAAGTATCACTACACTTACCTGTTAGAACCTCACAGACAATATAAATGGCTCAAGATTTAAATAATGTTGGTGATACCTTTAAAAGAAAAAATACCAAGTTGGGACTTTCCAGGTTTCTGTGGGTAATGTCAAGCTGTCTTTTGTCTGAAGCTGATGCAGAATGTTGTAGTATTCTCTGTGCTAATGATACTGGTGAGACTGTTCACACAGATTGCAGTACAGTTGGTCTCAGTAATTGGAATTTATTATTGTAGTAATTTAGAGCTGACGATGCTTTTTTTTCCAATTGGGATGACGTTATAGATTCTAGCCTGCTAAAAATATAGCTATACACTAATAAAAATAGTTCCTCCAGCTGGGTGTGTTGTAAGGACAATTTAGCCTTGAAGCCAAATAGTAGCTGGTGCCTTTTTGTGTTGCTTGATATCCTTATACATAGGGGCAGTGAACTTTTCATAAAAACTAAGTTTTGTGAAGTAAATCCTACCTGCTGTCATCCAGACACCTGCAGTCTGTTGCTGGGGTGCTTATGGTAATATAAAGATACAACCTGGGGAATGGAGTTTTGGAGCATACAATTTTAGGCTGGGGAAATTGTGTCCTGGAGGAGCCACAGGCACTGCACTGACTGTGCTTAAGCAGTTGTGGCTTCTAGCTCAGCGTGTGCCATCAGATTTTGTAGGCATCATGAGTAATCCTGTGAAGATGTGAGTTTAATGGTTGGTGGTCAGGAGGGCAGGTAGAAAATTAGTATTAATAAATTACTGGGCAAGGAATAAAAAATTAAATACTAAACAATATAGCACAATATGAATCCACAACATAGGCACTTGCACACTGTATGAAGGTCTCATCTCATTGGAGGAGCTGGTGTAAATGTTCATAAATTGTAGTACACATCAGAGAAAAACGTGGATGAGGAAGGGTAACCATATATATACAAATTATTCTGTATGAAGAGATTATATTTTCGTATTTTCTTTTTGTCTGATACTTTAAAGACAGAGAATGATCAAGCTGAGGTGAACAGAAAATGACTACTTCTTGGTGCTTACTTTCATTTCACGTACACTGGGTTTTAGCCAGGCTTCAGGTTTGAACTACAGTACATGCTCTGTTGCTGTATGCTTGATTGGATCCTGGGATGTGACACTTGTGGTATGCAGAACTCCTTGTAGCATATGTACTAACTGGATGCAGAAATAGGCTGATTCATGAAACAAAGGGTTTTCAGGGGCTGTTAAAGGTACTGGTACAAATACAGCTTCAGTTTGAGAAATAGTAGGAGCCTACTTGACAGTGGGGGAGTATAGCAGGGAATGCCTTTTGCTGCTTGTGAATACTATTCTTGTGTTTTAATGTTCATGAGTACCAGCTCCTGGTGATTGCCAGAAAGCACAATAGGTTGGCTCTGCTTGTAGTCTGATCCCATATGGCCTTTTGCAGGTACAGTGGGCAAAGCAGTCAGTATTAACTGCAAATAACTGTTAGAGTTTGTGGAGTTTGTCCACATTTGTGTGAAGGATAAAGGTGTCTCTTCTCAGTATTTATCACTTTCTTAGTTATACATCAAATACAGGGACCACTAGATAGTTCTGTGCCTTGTTTGAAGCTGTTTTACTGCAAGTGTAACATTGGTCCTGTAAAGCGCCTCCCCTCTGACACAGAATGTTCTCAATGCATTTTACTGCAGGCTTTGATGGATTCCAATCTTCCCAGGTTACAGTTAGAGCTGTATAAAGAGATTAAAAAGGTGAGTGATTTTTCTTTCATGTCATTTTGAAATGTGGTGTTTTGTATGTGTTCTATTATATTGGAATGTAACATTAGTGTAAATTAATAGTTTGTCTTTTAAGATCAAGGTAAAAACTTCATTTTAGAAGGATTTATGACTGTTTCAAGGTATTATTCTACTGAATTCCTCACTGTTGGCCCCATTGTTTAGATCTAACCACTCCTGAAAGCTTATCTGGCAGAAAATGTGTGAGCATTTGGTTTGAAAAGCAGTTCAAGTTAACCTTAGTGACTCCCCACCCAAAGAATAAGGCATGTTCATGATGTTTGCTCCACTGACTAAGCTGGAAAGAATAACTTGAACCAAAAGGGTGGTGAAAAGTAGATGGAGGACAGTGACATTCTTAATTGACAAAACCTTGGGGAGGAGTAAGGCTTGAAGTAACCTGATACAACTACTTTATGAATGTGTGATATGTACTTAACAGCTTCTTACAGAGGCGTAGGGAGAAATACTGAAGCATCTTTCTAGGCACCAAAAGACACAATTTAATTATGTCCACAGGAAGAAATTTTGTGGTATCCTTTTTGAAGTTTGTGACTGCAGAAGAGAAGTGCTGTGTTTAGGACAGTATCACTGAAATTGTGTCTCTTGCATCTATAAATGCAGAAAATATAGGTGTTATTTGTCAGACAGTAATGATACTGGTTTTTTGGGGGGAATAATAGAACTCTAGAAGATAAGTCACAAAATCAATGCGGATAGCTTTCCTTCTGTTAGATGTAGGGCCATGTATGGATATCTTACTGTATTGCTGTACCTTAATGTCATGCAATATTTTTGAGGATGTGGAAATGGGCATCTACCTAATTAACAGAAAACAGCCAACATATAAATTGCTCTGAAGTTTCTGCACATTGTGACCAGGTGTAGGAGGAAATATTTTGTTGCTCAGTTGGCGTGTGCTTCTTGAAAGGTGCTCTCAGATTTGTGACAGGTGAGAGAGAGGTAGCATGTACAACAGGGGCACCCAGCAGACTGAATTTTGTTTGTGCATCAGTATCACTTCAGAAGCCATGCCAGAATCTGTTGTTTGGCTGTGAGCCTGAGAAATGCATGTTTTGTAATTCAGATGCAAGTATTTTTTACTTGTCATGCTAACAAGGCTGCAAGCCTTTGATATATTAGCTAAAGAAAGTAATAAAGAAATGACAGCTTTTAGACATCTCAGCTTTGTCTTCAGGGGACTCAATTTGAGAAGCGTTTTGGTTGGGTTTGAACTACATTAGGTAGACACCCTCCTAGGCATCTCTTGAATTCCATAGTTTTCTATATTTCCAGCAATACTAAGGAATTGTACTGTATCCCTAGACACTAATATAAGGGCATTCTGGTTCAAGTCAGGTGCTCAACTGAAGTTGTCAGTCTGGGCAAATAGATACTAAACTTCAGCAGTCAAGCCGTTAGGAAGTGCTACAGATCAGTATGTTGATTTTTCCTTTGGTGCACTCAGAAACTGAATGTTGTTTATTTGCATTTCTTCACTGCTGTCAATTTTATGCTGTATTTATATCTCTGCAAGCATTCCAGTGATTTTTAGACTCTCATATCATCAGTGTTTCTTTGTTGGCTGATGCCTTTCTCTGTGGTATTTTAAGCAGATTTCAGCAGAACAGAGATCTCAGACATTTCCTTTTCTTTTATGGTATTTATTATTATTCATTCTGGTTTACTCAGAAAATTCCTAATACCATCTGGAAGAATGAAGGCAGTTATGGAACTGACTTGACTTCCTTTTGGCTAAAGGAAATTTATGATTTCCAGACACCTTATATTTTTATCTGTTTAAGTAAAATGTACAGTATTGTATACATATTGTATATTGTATATTATAGGCAATTTTTTTGTAGGAAATGGTTTTGCATGATGAAATGTGATAGTTATATACTCTGTCTAGAATGGTGCTTCAAGAAGTCTACGTGCTGCACTCTGGAGATTTGCTGAGCTTGCCCATCTAGTTCGGCCTCAAAAGTGCAGGTAAACACATTCTAATAAGGAACTTTCCTTAGAACCTTTAAAGAAATACAGATGTTAACAAAATGATACTGTTCAGAAGCTTTAAGTATGTAATTAGGAGATTGGAGGAATTGCTATCACCTTTCTCTGAAGTAGCTTTATTTGATCAGTGTTTTATTTTAATAGAGCTTTAGTTCCATGCTATACATTACTGTAAAGGGGAAAAACTTACGAAGATAGTGACTTGTATTTTTTAAGTGTATTCTTCTCTTATGTTCAGAAGATTCTTCTTTTTTTCTACGTTCTATAGAGCTAACAGGTACATTTTTGTATGATTTAGTAATACCACAGAACTTGAGTATGAATTTAAAATACTTAGAAGGGTATGGCTGTTCTGATCTCAAATTAGTTTTTCTCCTGTGCCATACATAGGCCATACTTGGTGAACCTTTTGCCCTGTCTGACACGGATAAGTAAGAGACCCGAAGAATCGGTACAAGAGACGCTGGCTGCGGCAATACCCAAAATCATGGCAGCCTTCGGCAATTTTGCAAACGACAATGAGATTAAGGTACCTTTCTTTACCCTGTTAGTGTTCCCTGTTACATCCCAAAGCATGGTGAGCTATCAGCATTATCAGTCAGATGGTACAGAAAGCAGTGTTACAGCTGCATGTCTGAATTAAGGCAGAAGTTGTCCTTGCTTGATGTACATGAAGTAATGCTTTGAATAAATGAGAAATACATTTTCTGGCTTCTCAGTTCACTTCTGATAAAAAGTTAAGTAAGGTATCTTTGTTTTTAGGTTTTGTTGAAGGCTTTCATAGCTAATCTTAAATCCAGTTCCCCCACTATCCGTCGAACAGCAGCAGGATCAGCAGTAAGCATCTGTCAACATTCACGAAGAACACAGTATTTTTATGCCTGGTTATTGAATGTACTTTTAGGTAAGATTCAGGGCACAAAATTCAATTTGCTTTATGTGTAAGTAATATTATATATTTTTCCATTAACAATATGTATCACTTTGCATATGTGAAAGGCTTTCAGGTAAAGGAAGGATACTTAGACTACCCGTTACACTGCTGATACTTTCTCTATGTGGTGTTAAGTTAGAGGAAGATACTCCTAAAGCTATTTGTCTCTCTCTCTGTGCTGCAATGCTAGTAAGTAATATTGAAAAGAAGTAGCTAAGGCTTAGGAAGCAAGCAGCTTGTTGGAAAGTGAGGAGGTTCAAGGATTCTGGGAGAACTTGGATGGCATCAGGAATCTGAAGAGACTTGCGTGGTCCATCAGCTTGGTTGCTAGTGCAGCAGGTCTGAGATCTGAGATGGAGGGTACCTGGTTGTGCTCTGAGCCATGATCACATACCCTGTAACCTTTCTTAGGAGGACCACCACATAGATTCTGTTATAACTTAGAGCAGAAATTGAGAGGTTTTTTATTTAAAAGCACACAACTTTGTATCAGGTATTGCTTCCATATTTCTTCAGCTGGGAAGTTTGCATGGTCTTAGTGTTGTTTTTGCAAGTTTTGACGAGAAGCTTCTCTGGATTTCAGTGGAAACTTGCCTCAGTTGTTATTGACAAGGGGTTCTTTGCTATGTAGACTCTATTGCAAAAGGAGAGATAAAGAAGACCTGCAGATACATAAGGTGTTAGCATGTTAGCATTGCTGCTTTCAAGAAGTGTGAAAAATTCAAATGCTGCATTGTGACTTGCCTCCCTCTAAAGTGATGTGTGATAATGTCCTTGGCAATGATGCAGAATTCAAACAGAAGCACTAATAGGAACTTCATGAATTGATTCTGATTTTTTTTTTCCCTCCCTGGGTAGAAGGTTGTGTTTTCTTCCATAACTTATATTTGTTCATAATATGCTTTGGGGTTGATTGTGATTAACAGGTAAGTATATGGAACAAGGTTCCCAAAACAGGGCAAAGTGCAAATAGCTTCCATTAGGGTAGCAGTGCTTCTGTGAGCAAGGGAGTTACATTTGGGTGTAAGCTGTCAAGTGGAGAGAGGAGGCAGGTGAGAGGAGCAAAAGAGTCCAGATCACTCGGTGAAAGCATCAGCTATTACAAAAAAAACAAAAGAAATTTTTTTGTGTCTTTATGGAGTAAAAAGAGGTAGGAAACAGGGAAGGTGAGCACAGGATCCTCTGATCATTCTCCCACGTTGCTTAATTGATTGTCAGGTATATAAAATACATATTTTCAAATGTTTCTACATTTGGAAAGCACTCTTAAGTTGCTGCTGGGTTTTGGTTGTTCTGTTTTGCTTTTTTTTTTTTTAATTTAAAGAAGCTGTTATGTGGGCTACAGGAAATAACATTTGAAGCGTAGTGTTGAAATTAACCACTGCTGTCAGTAAGTTATTTGGCCGCTTCATTTCTCTCCTCAGGCTTGTTGGTTCCTGTAGAAGATGATCATCCTACTCTTTTAATTCTGGGTGTTTTACTTACACTAAGGTATCTCATACCTTTATTGCAACAACAAGTAAAAGATACCAGCCTGAAAGGCAGTTTTGGTGTAACAAGGAAAGAAACAGAGATTTCACCTTCACCAGAACAACTTATACAGGTAAAATATGGATAATAACCCTTACCTGAAGAGTAGTAGTTGGGAGGAAAATAAATAAATCTTGATCAAGCATTAGTCTGATACTGAACGTTCTGAATTCTCAAATTTTTGTTTAACTTGATAAATGGTAGTTGGTCTAGTGACTGGAATTATTGGTAAGTAATGACCAGAAATCCCAGAAAAATGAATCAGCAGTACTTGTTAGATGTGCCCAAAGGAGCAAAAAACTTCTTATGGTGCCTTTGATGTGATCTTTCCTTCTATAACAATAAACAGCAGACTTCTACCAAAAAGGCGGTTAAGTGGCTACAATTGATTGACATTTTCCCCTTGGAAGATTGTGGTGAAGATCAGATATATCAAACATCAGTTATTTTTAATTTACTGCAGAAATTTGATGTTGTATAGGACAAGACAATATGTTCTGTCTTCATAGAGGCTTATTCCAGTACTCTGCTGGCTTTCAGGTTTATGAACTGACTCTGCACTACACCCAGCATCAGGACCATAATGTTGTGACTGGAGCTTTAGAATTGCTCCAGCAGCTCTTTAGAACACCTCCCCCTGAACTGCTCCATGCCCTGACCGCCTGCGGGGGTATGGCTCAGGTCAGTGTATCCAAAGATGAAGCTGCCAGCAGGAGCCGCAGTGGGAGCATAGTGGAACTTATAGGTAAGCTCTATTTTTGGTAGTTTGAGTAAAAGGAAATGAACATACATCATCAACTCTAGTTCTCAGTGTTAGCCAAAAGCATGAAGGTTAAAATGAAATGTGTGAAGCTCTGCATAGCATTCTTTTTTCCCCAGGTACAGTAGAAGTTCTTTCCCTCCTTCCTTTAAGTGAATATACATTAACTGATTAATGACAAACTTAAAGAGGTTTTTTTACAGTTTGTGTTGATAAATATTTTTTATTTTTGGTTACACAAAGCAAGTTATATATGGTGACTTTTTTTCACCCACAAAATTAATGATGTTCTTACCAATCGTCTGACAACTGTGATTCATAAAAGCTGATCAGAATTTATATTAACTGGGAGCTCCTTGCTGAATACCAAAACCAGCATGAAATTAAAGCATGATTTAAGCTTATCCTTAACTGTTAAAGTCAGCTATCAGCTTTCTTGTCTGTGGAGTGCATGTTCTTAAAATTCTCTTAACTGCTACTCACCTATTTCAAAAGAATCAGTCTCTGATTGGATTTTTGTAAAGATTCTGTATTGAACTAACAGATCAGTCAATATTGCTGCTTTTGGAAGGTAAATTACTAGCTCGAAGCAATCATAACAGGGAAATTTAGAACATGTTTTTGGAAGCAAACTTTGCACAAGTGGCATAGAATAGTAAAAGTAATTTGGTGGTGAATGCTCAAAAAACCTTGGACTTAAAAAGCAACAAGTTTGCTATTTCTTCCTGGCTTTGGTTTTTCTTTGGATTTTTTGTTTGGATTTTTTTTGTTTGTTTGTTTGTTTCCCATTCATGGCTATTAGAATTCCTTCATGATTTCATTAGCTCTGTCTTTGCCCTGATGTGTTACTTTCTGTGATTTGCAGCTGGAGGGGGGTCTTCATGCAGCCCTGTTCTTGCAAGAAAGCATAAAGGTGATTATTTTTGAAAACAAATCTTTAATTGCATTACTTCCTGATTTTTTTAAATTCTCTTAACTGCTACTCACCTATTTCAAAAGAATCAGTCTCTGATTGGATTTTTGTAAAGATTCTGTATTGAACTAACAGATCAGTCAATATTGCTGCTTTTGGAAGGTAAATTACTAGCTCGAAGCAATCATAACAGGGAAATTTAGAACATGTTTTTGGAAGCAAACTTTGCACAAGTGGCATAGAATAGTAAAAGTAATTTGGTGGTGAATGCTCAAAAAACCTTGGACTTAAAAAGCAACAAGTTTGCTATTTCTTCCTGGCTTTGGTTTTTCTTTGGATTTTTTGTTTGGATTTTTTTTGTTTGTTTGTTTGTTTCCCATTCATGGCTATTAGAATTCCTTCATGATTTCATTAGCTCTGTCTTTGCCCTGATGTGTTACTTTCTGTGATTTGCAGCTGGAGGGGGGTCTTCATGCAGCCCTGTTCTTGCAAGAAAGCATAAAGGTGATTATTTTTGAAAACAAATCTTTAATTGCATTACTTCCTGATTTTTTTGGGGGTTTTTGTTTTTTTTTTTTTTTTTTTCTCCCCTCCCCACTTCATTGTCTTGCTGAACTTTGGTCTTCATTCACAACTGCCTGTATTATCAGCTGAGCTTAATCATTATAAACAATGAAAGAATTCTGATGCAATTTCTGATATTGCAATCAAGATACTCTAAAATTATTTAAAGCAATATGATTTTATTTTTGCTGTAGTTCACTGTCAAAGTTATGTTGATGATTATTGATGCAGTTTTACTTCTAAAGAGCACATGGAAAAATAGTCTCTCTGAACAGGGCATTCTTCTTTTTCATGGTAGTACTTAACCATTAATGTAACTTGCAAAATAGTTCACTTTCCTGGCTTTGTTAGGCCTGTTTTTTTCTCTGTAATTCACTAATGCACGTGTATGTTTGCATGCTCCAATATAATGCTTTTTTATTTCTTTTTCTGTTCTTGGTGATTAATTCTATACATTTTTTGTCTTGCTTGTGTATATTTTCATTTCTTTCTTCAATAGGTAATTCATTTAGCAGGATTTTAAAGAATACAGTTTGCTCTGAAGTACTCTTTTCCCAGTTTGTGCATGAAAGTACTTAATATTTAGTTATACACTTACACTTTGATTAAAACCAGTCATATCACTATAGCAGAATCAGTATAAGTACAACTGTGTAACACTTTCATCACCTGCATTAGGTGAGCTAAATGTTGCTACTGCAGTGAAACTCTGTGTGTGTAGTGCAATCACTGAAAGCATTAGTAAGCAAGAGATGTTCAATGCTGAAAAGAAAAACTTGAAGAAAAAGTAGTTTAAAACTGAATGAGATTATATGAACTTGAAGGACCGTTATAGCTTATACTTTTTCCCCATATGTCCTTCAATCTTTATGTGCAGGGAATCTCATAAAGCTTAAATACCCTTATCTGTATGCTGTAAGAGTATACCAAAATGTAAAGTAGTGGTTAAAGCTGAAGGAAATTAGTGCTATGGATGCAGTGATGGTTTCTAGTTTAGAAAGGACAGATTGAAACAATGGGTGTCTGAAAGTAGGTATTGCTGCAGCATCCAAAGGTGACACAGAATACAACAAATCAGAATAACAACACATATCATGTAAATAAAAAAGTTGTAAATTATAATTTTGGTCCTTTGTCTTGTTGGTAGTCTTCAGTGTAACTTTGAAGTATTAATAATAGTGTAAATTCAATTAAAGTACTTGTTAAAACACTAATCTTTCCTTCACTTGGTGAGAAAACATGTATGAGTCATCAGCTAAAGTCATCAGCTTTTATCCTTTTCCAAGATTATGGTATGAAGATTTTGTGGTCTAAAACAATGGCATAAACAAACTTGAAGAAATCTCTTCACAATTTTATGCTTCATACAGGTTTATTTTCAAATTGTGAATTGTTCATTTCCTGCTGCTCTCCATTGTAGAAAGGAGGGAAGATCCAAGCCTGTTCCCAGTTCCTTCTTGAAGTCATTTTGCATTCTACTGTCATATAGAATAGTGGGCAATGGATGGGACTTCTCAAGCTGTAATGCTCCTTTGTGTGTAGGGGTGTAAAGTGAGGCTGATCTGCAGAAATCTCTGTGTTCCACATCTTTGCAATCTTACTGCATTAGACCAACTTCAGTTCTGAGCATCTGGCTTGCATTGGTTTGTTTATGTTTCAGCTTCAGAAGATTATTTGCAAAAAAGGCTGAAAACTCCTTTTGAAATCAAAGCCCATGTTTTGAAAGCAACTTAACTGTTTTTTTTTATCATCAAATAGTGGGAAAGTATCCTGCTGAGTGTGTTATATACTCATTTAAGCATACAAAGCCTAATGTGCCTAATGACTGTTTTTCAGTGTTCTTATCCTTTCACTTTCTTTTAGAAATGGTCAGCTGTGGAAAGCAGAACATCATCCTGGTTTGTTTCAGTGAAATGGATGCAAATGTGCGAAATAATTGGGAAGAATATATTATATTTCATGCTTTTTGTTGGGAACTCCTAGAATGATTTTACTGATTCATTCATAGGAGTGTGTAGTTCTCAATTACTGTTACTTTATATAGAAGGTATATGGAAATGCCATGGTTACTTTTCTGCCTTATTTACAGGTTTGAGTATCATAAAACATGTTTTTCAGAGGAAGATAATTCTACAGTGGTACTACTATGAATGAAAGAACTTGAGAAAAAGAAATTAATACAAAAGCGTATTAATGCTTTTTTACCCCCAGATAACTTGAATAAGGTACAAAGGAATTCACCCAGAGTTATCCCAACATTAGTATCTTGCATTATAAATCTTAAACTGCCAGTGCATCTTGGTAGTCTAAGCAAAATGGTCCTTCTCATAGCAGTTACTGTGAATCCCTCTGTCTCAGCAAGGGACTTGCAACATCTAGAAGGATGGGCTTAGTAGCTCCCTCTGCACTCTGTCCCATGGACAGACTTTTCAGTACAGTTGTGTCCTTGGTTGGCTTCCAGGCAGTGTGCATTTGCAGGTATCTTTCTCTTTCCACTGCCTGTAATTTAAGTAGATAATGTTCTGTGAGTAAGAGAACTCTGTGGTGGTTGGGTTATGTCAGTAGTTGTTTTCGAGTTTCTTATGGCAAAAGCCTCTCTGAAGATTTCTTGCTTTAGTAATCCTTAGCTCTCAGTGTTGTCCATGGTTCATCACCCTGTCCCACTTGTGTTGTCTTGTGCTTCTAGTCTGCACTGCTCTTCCCCCTGGGCATTTTTTGTTCTGTTATCTCTGGAGTTCCAAGCAGCCTTTGATAAGTTTTGTAGCCTTAAGGAGGAAGAGGTTATTTATTCTATTACTTGTGGTGCATTAATGCCCTTCAGAGTTGAGGGCAGACATCCAGATGCCAGTTATCCAGTCCTTAGGAGTAGCACATACTTGATGAAATTAATGAGATTGTAAACGTAGTCCACAAAAAAAAAACCTAGAAGTAATAAGATTGTAGGTAGTTTCCTGAATGGTTACGCTGGTAAATAAGATTACTTAACTCTGTTTCCTTGTCACTGCTGCCTGTTTCTTTCCTGATGAATTAGTGAGGGACTGGATGTGCATTCTATTCATTCCCTTATTTTTTCATCTGTTGCCTGTCATAGCTATGAAAAATTATTTGGATAAACTTTTTAAAAAACAGATTTCACATCTAACTGACTTCAACTGTTGAACACTTCAAGCTGACTATAATTTTTGAAAACTAAAGGTTTTTCTTATATCACTTCTCAGGTAAAGTACTTCTTGGTGAAGAAGAGAGCTTGGATGATGATTCTGAAACCCGATCTGATGTCAGTGCTGCATCATTTGCAGGTACCTGCCTTTCTCTTTAGCAGTGCAGTCAGCTAATACATTCTGTTATTGCTCTATGTAAATTGTGTAAATGATGTGTTATGGTCATGAGGAAGTGTATGGGCATTCAAAAGACATGGTAGCAAAACTGAAACCATAAATACTGCTGAGTATAAAACTTAATGAAGTTGACTGCATTCTGTTTTTAATGGGAGTTACTGGCAGAGATAGGGTGACATCTTAGAAGATGCCCATTTTCCTACCTATAGTTTAACAGTTTGGTTACATGCTTTCCTTAGCTAGCTTAATATGTGGTTTAATCTTTGGGTTCATGCTGAGAGGGAAATAGAATTTCAAACACTGGATTGATTCATAAATGCCTGTGTTTTGCAGCTTCTGTGAAGGGTGAGATAACCAGTGAACTGGCTTCTTCATCAGGTGTTTCGACAGCTGGGTCAGCGGGGAGCTCAGCCGCTGATGCCACAGGACACGACATCATCACAGAGCAGCCCCGTTCCCAGCATACGCTGCAGTCAGACTCTGTAGACCTGGCCAGCTGTGATTTGACAAGTACAGCTACTGAAGGGGAAGATGATGAAGTACTTAGTCGAAGCTCCAGCCAGATCAGTGCTGTCCAGTCAGATGCCACTATGGATTTGAATGATGGCACACAGGCTTCCTCACCAATTAGTGATAGCTCTCAGACTACTACAGAAGGTCCAGACTCTGCTGTAACCCCTTCGGACAGCTCTGAAATTGTAAGTGTGCAGCGGGCAGAGGGGGGATCTCCTTCTGCCAAGGGTCCCGACATATCTCAGAGCTCTTCCATGGAGGGCCCAGACTTGGATTCGTCTCCTTACTCATCTTCTACTTTTCAGTCCTCAGCTAGTAACAGAGGAAAGGTCAGCAGCTCACACCTCTGTTGGAGAGCTTGACCTCCTTTTAACACTTTCACTTTAGCAATAATGAAAAACTAGAAAGCTGTAATCAGTTTGTTCTCTGGGTACGTCATGGGAAAGCATTACAAATTTTGCTCACTGAAAGAATGGCAGCATCAAAGTCCTGACATAAATATATTCTCTTAGTAATATATCCTTAATTTTGTGTAGATATATTAATAATTGTTTTGGTGCAGGAGGGTTAATGGAAGTGTTAAAGGGTGAACAGTTTATTTGGAATGATAAAGGAATATTTTTGGAACATAATGCTTCACACTGCCTTCTGCCTGTGCTTTTACACTTGGCAACACAAGTCATCATCTTTTTTTTTCCTTTTTATTCCATCGTAAGGATTTCTCCTATAATGGGCAAATACTGCATGATTTACTAATGTAGCAGTTACATATCTAATAAACACCTGAAATGTGCATACAGTATAGCTATTTTGAGACATTTTTCTCTCTTGGGCAATTGTATTGTGAGGTTGTAATAAAACCAGCAAAAATACAATTACTGGAAGCCAGAGCAGAAAATGCAAAAGGGGGAAAATTTAGAACTTTTTAAGACTTTTTCAAACATTATCCAACTTTTGACTCTAGTTTTCTGATAGTAACTTTGGAAGAGTAATAGTCTCTTAGCACTGCAAAAAATAGAAAACTTATAATTACGGTAAGAAAATACTTCTGCAAGTGTGAGGATTCAAGAACCAAAGGAGTGATGATAATTGCTGTCTGAATTAAAGGTAGTGAATGAAGGTAGTGCAGAGGCCACAGTGAGCAGGCATTTATTGACAAGGTGTGTTTATTGATGCGTTTATGCAAATTCTTGTCAGACTGTTCCATATGTCTGTTTGCATACTGTTTACAAGCAGTAATTACATGTAAAATTATCTTTTTTAATTGACAGACTAAATAGCTGTCCAAGTTACTGACACACAAGCTTTTTAATGAACAATTTCCAGGTGCTTATGAAGACAGGAAGAAACTGAAGAAGTGTCCTATTTTCTGATAAAATTAGTGAAATTGGTTTTTTTTCTATTGTTGATTGTTATGATTAATTTTTATGGTTATTTTTCTGTATACCTACTGCCTATATATTGCCTTGGTTCCAAGGGTCAAACTCTCTTCCAGACGAGTCCATTTTAGTAGTCTCTGGTTTTGAATGAAGAAATTAAAATACTTTATACTTATTTGTCCTTTCTTGTTCTACACTGTGTTCTCAGTTTGACTTCACATATCCAGGACAATTTAGGTTATGGGGGAGTTTGACAGCAAGAGCCAAGTTCAGTTTGTGGCAGTAAAGGTGTTGGTTGTAATTTGTAACTGCTGAGAGAGAGACATTTGTGATGAAGAAACAAGGGGAGCTGCAGGGGAGCAATGGACAGAGAGATCCAGTTTGTTCCTGTTAATAGCCAAGTTCATGGCTCAGCTGGGAGACTCTCAGATGGAACTATGGCCTCCAATAGCCCCAGTGCTGCCGGAGGAGGGGAAGTGCTTTGGGCCTTGCATGCAGCTGGACACTGATGTTTATAAGGCTCATATTTGCTTTCAGATCATTTCTAGATTACTAACACTGCATGTTTCAGATTTAATACTCTGTGTAAAGGTAAGTTATTTTAAGTCCTGTCCTTGCACTGTGTAGGTTTTGGAGGGTGCTGAAGGACAGTATTCTGGAATGCAAATTGGGCAGCTACAGGATGAGGAAGATGAAGCTGCAAATATTCTCCAAGATGATTCATCAGAGTCCTTCAGAAATTCTTCTCTTGGTAAGTTGATAAATACAAGGGGGGGGCCAGACTGGTGACACCATTAAGACAGGTGTTCAGGTGCATCTGCACTTCCAAGGGAATGGAGACTCATGTATGGATATGAATGGATATGAAAAGCAAATAACTAGATTGATACGTAAAATAAAGAATATATTTCAACACATGTAACCAATCACTTGTTTTGATCACTGCTGATTTATTTTTCATGTTTGTATAATTAAGTTTAATTAAAGTGCTTTTAGTTTGTATCTGAAATGGTATTTCATGAATTGCCCTTTTCTAAAGCTCTTCAGCAGCCTCACCTGCTGAAAACTATGAGCCATAGTAGGCAGCCCTCTGATAGCAGTGTGGATCGATTTATATCGAAAGAAGATGCAGCAGATGCTGGTGATCACGAGAACAAGGTGAGAAGTGGTCAGTTTTAAAGTTTAAAACAACGAAGTTTAAAAAAACCCCCTAAAATTACAGTTATGATGAAGTAAATTACTGGAAAGCATGTATATGTGATGTGCCTTGTTACAGGTCAAAGTAACTAAGGTTGCATAGGGAATCTGAGTTAGAGCCTGAATTTCATTTAACGTAAGGTGAATTCATAAATGGTGGTATCTTAAACGCAATCACCAGCAAAGCCATACCAGAACACACTGCTGAGAACACAAACCCTTTTTGTCTGTGTATTAGTAGGCTACACTGTTACTTTATTGCTTGAAATATCTTTGTGTTGGTTGCTTCCTGTGTAGGTAACTTCATGATCTTCTCAGGTGTTAGTCTTTGAGCCTTGTGCCATTCTAACTACAAGTTACTGATTTCCTCTTTTTTGACTTTACCTTTGGACTTTGTTCTGAGCTGGGGCAAAAGTTTCATTTGTGGCAGGCAGAATTAGATCAGCTTGGACTATTGGGGAATTCTAAATGTGAAACTACAGAAAACTGTGAGTCTTCTTTGGGAACAACTAGGAAATAATATGCTTTTCATACAAAGTTTCCAAAGTGTGATGGCAACAAGTAGTTTAGCACGCTCTTCAGATGCAAACAGCAAGTCTAGGTAGTTTAGAAAAATCTGCAATATAGTGTTTCTGTAATAAAATTGAACCAGCTCTGATACTGGGTATAAACTTCCCCAGAGCATTACATTTTGAGGCCTTTTTTTGGAAGATATATTAAACTATATATGAATATTATATATTCATTTTGTGTTAAACTTTACACATTTGAGGATGTGCAGTATTTCTAAATCTTGTTGTGCTTAATATTTTATTTCAATGAAGATTAATTTTTCTCTGTATAAACGTTGTGATTTGCCTTCAATAGCCCTCCAGGGTAAAGGGGGACATAGGGCACTATACTGACAGAGACTGTGCTCCTTTGGTGCACTGCGTCAGGCTGCTGTCAGCTTCCTTCCTGCTCACTGGGGACAAAGGAGGTACGTTTGTCTTTGAGGTTCATTGGTTTTCTGTGTCTCTTCATGTACAAAGTTGGAAATATGATCAGTTTGCTTTGTCTTGGTTTTCATCTCACTTTATTGGAAATATTGGAGGTTTTTCTGTGGCAGTCCCTAAGCACCACATCTGCATGGTTTTTAAATACTTCCAGGGATGGGGACTTAACCACATTCCTGTCATGGTGTATGACTGATTTAAGATGTTTGGTTTTTTCCCTTTTCTAAACTCTTACTTGCTCATGTACCCATATAATGTATTGGTTTTGGAAGGAAGTGATCTGGAAGTATGTTAAGGCTGTATTTGAATATTTCAAGTATATTTCAAATACAGTTTATTTGAGGAAGGCAAAAAAGCAGCCATATATCTCTGCTGCCTCTGATAAACTGGAACTGCTTGCTCTGCCTTCATATTTTTGTCCATGCTAATTTATTTTATATAGTGTTATTTTATATAGTGTTTTTAATTAAATCTAAAACAATTGTGGGAGCTTTTAAATGCCTTCCTTTTATTAATTTTTATTTCTTCCCCGCAGCTTTAGTTCCTGATAGAGATGTGAGAGTCAGTGTAAAAGCCTTGGCAGTAAGTTGTGTTGGAGCAGCCGTTGCACTTCACCCTGAATCTTTCTTCAGCAAACTGTATAAAACACCCCTGGAGGCAATGGGAGAAGAGTATGGTATGTTGCGGTTCACATATTCCATTTTAATAGTGTGTTTGGGTTCCCAAATCAGTGAGGCAGCAACTACACTGAAAACTCCAGATCCAGTTTAGTATTTGAGAGCAAATATTGCACAAATTGGAATGAACGTGCTGTGTGTGTGGTGAGGTATATTTTTTTGTAGTAAGATTTAAGTTTCAGTGTATGAACTTGTAGAGCTTCTGACAAGTTGAAGCTGTTTTAAAACAATTAGTATGTAGAAGGGGTTTGTTTATTTTACAAATGTTTTCTTCTAATTTAGTTCAGTCCTTCTTATAGATGGTTTCTAAGCCATTAGGTTTGTTTTTACAAATGAATCGCAGGGACCTGGAGTGTGCGGCTGGTATGATATATTGACCAAAATGCTTCTTAGATTTCCCCAGAGCATTTTGTTTACAGTTGAAATTAATCACTAGTGTTTATATATGTGATTGTTGGTTTGAATGGTGTGATTGATCTGTATGTAGATTGCTTGCACAGAAAGATCTCAAAAAGGGAGAACTATGGTGGACGTATTTTGGATGTGCTGATATTGATTGTCCAATAGTTGAGACCTCCACTGAAACATTTTTAGGAATCAGTAAGGTCCAATACTAGTATTTTTAAAATAAAGTAGTTGTAACTTACTTTCTTAGAGGAGCAATATGTATCGGACATTCTGAACTACATTGACCATGGAGATCCCCAGATTAGAGGAGCTACGGCCATTCTCTGTGGAACAATTGTCAACTCCATTCTAATTAAATCCCGCTTTGATGTGGAAAAATGGCTAATAAATGTCAGAAGCTCAACAGGTAACAATTTATTTTAGGGGTGTCTTTTTGTTCTTTTTGTCTTCTAATGTAACATAGCAATGTTTCATTGCTTTTTTTTTTTTTTTTTTTAGGAAATCTCTTTTCCTTGATAGACTGCATACCTCTGTTACAGAAAACATTGAAAGATGAGTCCTCTGTTACTTGCAAACTGGCTTGTACAGCTGTGAGGGTAAGCAGTAGGAATTTATTTGCACCACCATAGATCACAGGGTTGTGATTCATTACTGGGATCCTGCTATGCGCAGATGTATAAACATGGAGCAAAAAATGATTTCTTCCCTAAGAACTTTATTGGCACAGAAATGGAGGAACATACAGATAGAAAATAATTATGTGGTTAGGTCATGTAGCATTATAACCTAATTGTGATATTTCTCATGAGAAATGTAAATGTTACATTAACCAACAGTAGGATGAGTGCGTTAGCTAGAAAGGCTATGAAGGCTAAACAGGGAAGTGTGAACATACAATGCCTGGTTGTAGCCTGTATTTGGAGAACGAAAATTAAATGTGAAAAATGACAGGTAAAATAGTGATTATTTTCTGAAATAATAATTTTAAAAGTGGGGAAAGTCTCAGGAAAGCAAGCAGTTCAAATTGGGTGAAAGATCCTGTAGGCAGTTGTTAAAATAGAGATGACAGCTGAACTGGTGAGTGGAACTTAGAGTATGTGAATTTTTATTTCTGTAATAAAATCTGTGGAAGGTGTTTGGTGAAAAAGCAGAGGGGTGAAGAAGTGAGCTTTCTTTGAGGGTTTTTCCAATAAAGTAGAACACAGACAAATTGTAGGTTGAGGGAAATTCTTCTGTCAAGGAGAGGCACAAGGTGGCTGATGATTGCAGTTTAAAGACCAGTGAGGCAAAGCATAAATTTTAGTAAAATGTAGCTTGTGTATGGAAATTAGGATTTTATATGCAGAGAGGAGGGGCTTGTGATACAGCTGAGGAAAGGAAGTCCAACTAGGTAAATGTGGCTGTCTTTTTAACCTTCTGTTCAGCAATCTTCATGTTTTTGTATAGTGATTTCATGTGTGATTACACTTGTGATAATGGCTTTTTAGAAAGCTTCACCAGAACTGTTCAGTTCAGGCAGCTTAATACTAGTCAACTTTTGTTCTTTCTTTTTCTCAGTACCTAATGTAGCCTGACTTTATACATTTTGGCAGAAATGTTATGTCCTTTGGGATGTTAATCCTCAAACAAGAAAGTACATTTTGTGTAGTTAAATAAGACATGGAAGTGTGGAGTTCTGTAACTTTTTCCAAAGATCACACATTGTGCCTATAGCTGAACTTTCAAATATGGACGTATGGCTTTTTCAGAAACTTTGGAAATCAGAACCAGGTGTCTAAAAATACCCTATGGGAATTAGGAGACTGTTTTTGAACAGATCAAAATATAATGCGTGGAGTGTTTAAGCCCTGTGAGCCTTCTTTTGGAGGATTGCCCTCTGATCTCTGAGGCCTGCATTCCTCTCCAAAGTTTAACTGCAGCATCAGGTTTTAGCAGTTCACATGAAGATGGTGTTCTAGCCTTGTAAAGTACCTAGCTCTGGTACTTCCTCCTAGCTCTTATGCAATAATTTTTTAGTATTCTAAATAAAACAGATTGGGTTTTTTTGGTCACTTTCATTCTGCTATTCGGAGAACCTCTTCTGTAATGTAACTGAAAGTTGTTTTTTCTTCTCAGCATTGCATCATGAGCTTATGCAGTAGCAGTTACAGTGAACTAGGTTTGCAATTGATTGTTGACCTCCTAACTCTGAAGAACAGTTCATATTGGCTTGTAAGGACAGAACTTCTGGAAACACTTGCAGAGGTAGATTTTCGGTGAGTGTTTGTATTTTCCGTGGATGTAATAGCTGAAGTGCAGAGAAGTATAGGAAACTGGAACTGTAATGGAGAAATTTCTTCTGAAGCATTAATGGGTTTCATAAAACTAATTCAGATCAGTCAATGCTGTATGAATTCCTTTGTCAAGCTGCTACTGACTTCACAACCAAGCCCAATCCTAGAGACACTGTATAGGAGTTTTTAGTTCATTGGTCTGTTGTATAAAGTCTTCTGTAAATGTGTGATCAGAGAGGGACCACATAATTTGGAATCTAGCTTAGTTTTTCCATCAAGTTGTGTGTATTTTTAAAGAGAAAGTCCCTAACTTGTCTGTTGTTAGCTCTCTGTAGTCACTCAGTTTCTGTTAATACTGAAATAAAGGTGACTCGAGTTCTTTTTCTTGCTTTCCATCATTCTCTATTGGTTCTTCCAAGCTGAAAGACAAAAGATGTTTATATGAAAATTCTTCAAGCTATCCTTAGTCATACAAAAGTGGACTCTTTGTGAATAGTTTTGGAATGGGTTACTGTCTTTTCAAAATAGTCTGATTGTTCTGTGCATGGGTAAAAAATACAATTATAATAATGGTCTTTAAATAATGGGGTTTTTTTAACAGAAGGACTGTTTTTCTTTGGTTACACTAGCCAGATAGTAGGTTAGCAAATAGCTTACCTTTTCTAAAGGTTGCAAAAAATGTTTACTACTTACATTTTCACTACAGTGGTGTTTTTAAAAAAACAAACAAAAAGAACACTCAGAGCACTGAAGGGAGAAATAACCCACAAGGTTAACTAATGTCCTCTAAATTCTGTTTTATCATAGGCTAGTCAGCTTCTTGGAAGGAAAAACTGAGAGCTTGCACAGAGGTATTCATCATTATACTGGTGTAAGTAAATTATTCAATCAGTATATTGTGTTTCTGAATTAAGGTACCAGTGCAATGTCATCACTTGTTTTTAAATTCTGTCAACACTTATAGCTGTTGTATTTTTTGTGTAAATAGACTCATGTTGTAAAACTTACTACAACTGGGAATATCCTTAGTATGGAGATTCAGGTATCTTAGCATTCTCTGGTGCATGTGTTTTGTGGTTTGGGTTTTTTTTTTTAACTTTAAAAAAATGGGCATTTGTGTAGTTAGTTAATGTGATTGACAATGTTAAGGTAAAGATGGTCTTTTCCAGACTTGTATGACAGATGAATTCTCACTTGTTAACTCTCTTCTAGCAGTATGCTCAAATGATGAAAATGTTCAGTGAGCTTTATTTACTGTGCTAACTTCTTTTCTAGCTATTAAAACTTCAGGAGAGAGTACTTGAAAATGTTGTAATAAGTCTGCTTGGAGATGAAGATCCAAGAGTGAGACACGTGGCTGCAGCTTCATTAATGAGGTATAGGTGGCATTTTTATTTATAGGAAAAAAAAAAAGTAGAAAGATGCTTGCATATTGATGTGTACCTATAACTAAAACAAACATTTGGGTGTTTTTAATATATTTGTTTAAAAGAGAGATAGGAAACAAATGCATCTTTATGGTACCTGGAACATGCATCATTCTGACTCATCAGGCAATTGTACTTCGCTTTCTTTTAGCAATCCAATTACATTTAACTTTATTACATTCTGAGGGTCAGTTGCAGCTTCCTCAGAATATTTTTCTTCATGCTTAAGTGGTTTGTTCAGTATCCAGTGGCTGATCAACTTAAAATGTTGCAATTCTACAGATTTGTCCAAAATCCCAACCATTATAGTTTTAACATACATAGTCATACACAGTGTATCTTAAAACTTCCATGCTCACTGATTATAGTGCAGCAGCTAAATTTGTTTGCAAAGTACTTGTTTGCTGTGACCTACTGCAATTATAGCTGCTGTACAGATAAATGCAGCAAAGGGTAGGGATTGGTTGGTAGTTTATTAGAATTCATAGACTTAAATTTTATGTTTAAAGAAGTTGGGAGCATGTAATACTAAATTCCTGGTATATTTTATTATCAGAGGAGTTTCTTTCCTAGTGTTTTCATACTATTAATTGCTGTCCAGTCATAATAACAAATAAAGTACAACAAAACCTTTAAAGTTCTGACATTTAAAAGTGTTTATATTGCCAAAGCAGCTCAGCAGAGGAATCATGAACTGTTGCATCATAGAGTTGTTGCTTTTATTAAGGGACTTGATTTTGAAATGGAGTTATCTTATTAACTGAATGGTAATAAGTTGAAGATTTTTTCTATCTTCATGCTGACTTAGTGAGAGGAGGTGTGTTAAGATTGGAAAAGACTTAACTGCCCAAGAAAGCTACTACAAGCTTGCAGAAAGCCCTCGAAACATTCAGTATGGACGTTCATTGGAAGTACTCTCACTGAAATTACAAAAACGTGTACAGTAGTTTTTCACTTTTACATAAGTTGAAAATATTGTTGTTCAAGAAGACTGGATTTGATTTTATGTTTACATTTTGCTGCGTAGAAATCAGATGGTGAAAAATTACTCTTTTCAGGTAAAAATTACTTTTCAGTTGATACAGATATTCATGGGGAAAATATCTGGGGAGACAAGGGAACAGCAAGAGAAAAGTACTCTATGGGAGTGTTTGTTGTAGTATGTATAGGGAGGTATCTCCAGAGGAGATTTTTTTTTAAATTAGCATATGTCTGGAGTAGTTCCTTTTTCCTGACTTAAGCTCCTTGATTGTAATGAGGAGCAGTTACATAAAAATGAATTCAGCTTAATGAGTTTCTCTAACAGCTTTTATTTACAGTTTGATATGCGTAATTAACATATGTAGCTTGCTGAACTGTCTATTAAATGTACTTTAAATTGGGTGTTAAATAATATCTGAATAATAATTTTTATTTTTGACATTTAATTTTCTCTCAGGCTTGTTCCAAAGCTGTTTTATAACTGTGATCAAGGACAGGCTGACCCAGTTGTGGCAGTAGCACGAGACCAAAGCAGTGTCTACCTGAAACTCCTCATGCATGAAACGCAGCCCCCATCTCACTTTGCAGTGAGCACTATCACCAGGTGTGTTATCTATCTGGCCTTGCTTCAAAAGGAATGGAGAGCCAAATTTCGCTTTCAAGTGTATAGAATTGTAGTTAAATCCTCCAAATCCATGTGCTTATGAATTCTTGTTCTAGTCTGTAGGAGCACCTGTAGTAGTTTTAAGCTCCACAGAAACAGACTCATGTTTAAAGAATACGCTGTGAGTTACTGATGATGCACTCACACATTGAGAGTCATTGTTTTGAGATAGTTTTTTTCCTCTCCATCCTGAATTCACCCTACTTGTCCATTAAATTGGACAGATAGGTGCAGCTTTTCAAGCTAATTGTATGTATGTTACGCTTCTTCAGATATGTTAATCCAGATTTATAGCTCTCCACATCCTATTTAATGATTGTGATTGCAGAAGGCTGTACTCCCTTTATAATTTAAAAATAAATTCTAGTTTTGATAGTGTGATCTTGTATTTTTGCTGCCAACTATACTTTTTCTGTCTTACAGACGGTATGAGTTGTATATATTTATAGGGGCTGTTTGCTTCTATCAGTTTGTCATACAAGTTTTAATTATATACCTTTCTGATACATGATCTTGATCATGTCACTTAAGATACATACTGTAGTATGGAGCAATAGAACTTTGGGGATTCAGTGTTAATCTGGATAGAAAGTAGACTTTTTCTACAGTAAAAATCCAAAGTTTGTGACATGCAGAAATGCAACATGCAAAAATGTTGAATGGATTTGAGCAACAGCAAAGATTAATGTTAAATTTGTGGTCATTTCTCAAGTATCTAGTTAGATATTGACAGCTGATCTACTATTTCAGCTTGCTAACAAAGAGGTTTTATTTATAAATTAAATAGCATTTACTAATACAACCTCAAAAACATTACAATACAACATGGTATTTAGACTATTCTCTGATTTTTTTATGTTCTAAGTGGTCTGTGAAATACATAATAGTAATTTAACCTTAAATACTTAAGTATATAAGTAATAAAATTAATCATTTTTGATTAGGATGGGGTTTTCTAAGTACATGTTTTAGTGGATATAAATGTTTTTATTTCAGAACATACAGAGGTTACAATATGCTGCAAAGTCCAACAGATATCACTATGGAAAACAACCTTTCAAGGGTTATTGCAGCAATTTCCCATGCATTGACAATATCCACTACAAGAGCACTTACGGTGAGTTTTCTTGTATGTGAGTTTTTGTACATATGAGTTTCTTTGAGTTTCCTTGCTGTGGTGGCAGACTTCTTTTTTTGCATGCTTGCTTTATTTTTTTATAGTTTCCTGGCTATATTTGTATCTGCAGCTTTTGTTCTGTGATAATGGCAGTATAATAGATTTAATTCTAACTCCTAAGGTACCATGTTGCTAACTCTTCATGTGGTGAAACTAATTCAGTTCTTGGTGTTTACTTTTCAGTTTGGCTGCTGTGAAGCTTTGTGTCTTCTCTCCACAACATTTCCAGTCTGCACCTGGAGTGTGGGATGGCACTGTGGGTATGTTCCCTCTTTTGTTAATCAAGCTTCTGAAACTCAGATTTGTGAAACAGAAGTGGACTTACTTAGGCATTGGAAGTCCTGGTTTAGGTATATGCTGTTAAGCTTATTTCAGCAGTTCTTTAAGAACTTTATACAGAATACAGCACATTATAACTTCACGTTGTCTGGCTATTAAGGGCCAGCACTTTGTCATCCCTGGGACCACAGTGTCTGTCACAGGGATTGGTTGCAACTGATCTAATAGAAAGATAGTCATCATCTATGAAATATGATATAGGAGAAAATTTTCCATGCTCTTGAAAGAATGTTTATCTTTGGGATATTGTATTTTGTAGTATCTCTTTAAAATATGAACATTATCATTTTCACCTTGATTTCATGTTTATGTTGAAAAATGGTGAGTCAAGGAAGCTGGTTCATCTTGGCTTCTATAATAAATTTAAATTGTTCTCATTTGGCACACTGAGTGGGAACAGCAAATGGGGTATCTGTAATACTTAAGTGTTAATGTGGGTAATACATGATATTGCTTACATTTTGAAGAGTTTCTTCAGAATGAAAATGTACATGTGGCAGCCTAAAAGCTTTGATTTTGCCTCTGATTATTACTGCTGTGCCATGTGTGCTGTGAAAGTAGCTACTGGAAATGCGCACATGTGGAGCTGTTTGGTTTTTAAATAGGTTTAACATAATTTGTGTTGATTTTCTTTGTTGCTGTCATTGTCTCTCTTATTCTATTCAACTGCAAAATTTTATCTTACTTTAAAAAACAAAATAAAACCCAACCCCAAAAAAACCCAGCTGTCCCTCAGCTGCTTTTCTTGTCAACAGGCCTTTGCTTCCCTTGCTGGCCCTAAGTGTGGTGTGCTCTGTATATGTAGAAGGTGTCTTGAACAATAGGTCCAGTGTTAAAAAATGAAGTAATTCAGGATGTGAGCCGTGCTTAGCTGGAAAATAAAATCAGTATATCTTTCTTCCCTTTTACCCAGCCTAAAAATACTTTTTTAAAAGATATATCTAATATTTTTGAGTGATCCAATGACATAGCCCTTTGCTCTTTCCTCTGATTCCTTCTTTACAAATTTTTGGCCAATGGTTATACAAGTTTGGATTGTAATCTTATTTTTGTGGAATGATACAGACATTTGTCATTCTGGATAATAAGAATATAATAACATGGATAGTAACATGAGAATTTTGTCAGAATTCCTTCCTATCTTAAGTATTGTTTTTCTTACGATTAAGAAGTTATTGGAACTGCTGCATTCCAACCCTGTACTTAATCCAGCATGGGTTAAGTCATGGATTTCTAACCGTATGTGAAGTAAATAACAGTTGCCTCTGAAAATACTTCAAAAAAACTAAAGGAAGGCTCTGTAAATTACCTTTGGATCTTTATCAAAATAATAGCTATACTTAGTGTAAATCTGATTTTCTGAAATTCCTGTGGTTGTGTTAGACCAGAGTGACTATATTAGAAGATTTTAATTATTTTAAATTAAAAAACATTTTGAAAGATTCCCAGATTCCCTTAATTTAGAGGTTGCGTAAAGTCTTTTCCTGAAAGAAGCTGAAGTATTTAGGTCTTTCAGCTTTGAAGTGATGTGTGTAATTCACAGAGTATTCTGCCCGACATCTTCTGGTGATCTCTGCCTGCTCTTTCTTAAACTTGACTTCTGTGGGAAAATGTGGTCTTATAATTATTATCAGGGAAAATACAGAATGCAGCAGAAAATTACCATCTTGGATAGTGTTCACTCAAAAAATATAGAGGATTTGATGGAATGCAGTTGTTTGATTAATTCCTTGTCACTTTAAAGCAATATCTTGTTACATTGGAATACTGTAGCTAATGTCTCCCATCCCTACCTTGCATATACACAAAACTTAACTGAAGATAGTTCAAGACTGTAGTGTTTAGCAAATAAATACAGCATTCCTTAGTTTGTCAGTAGATGTCACTATAGCCTTGATATTGGCTATTAAAAAAGAAGGTAATGGCTCTTAAAGAAACCAGAGTATTGTGAGGTCTCTGCTGCAAATGGGTTTTCAAAGTTGTATTTGAGTGCTAAATGTGTATTTCTGTAGCACAGATTTCATTTTATTAGCCATCTATTTGACTGTTGGTTTTCTCAAGACTTTTAATTTGCCAAAAAGGGGGAAAAAGTCATGACATTCCAAAATTAAACTTCCAGTGTTTCCCAGCCAAGTTCTTCAGATGAAGCTCAGAAGGGCTGCACCATTGGTATGGCTGGCTTGGTCTTGTCTCTCCTTTCATCAGCATGGTTCCCACTGGACCTCTCAGCACATCAGGATGCTTTGATTTTGACTGGAAACTTGCTTGCAGGTAAGGCTGGATAAGAGAAGTAGGATTGTCCTAGTATTTTTACCATTAGCATTAGAAGGCCCGTATCTCACTCTCTTCTGATTGTATGCCATGAAAAACTTGCAGGATTAAGCAGAAGAAATAAAGAGGGAAATTGCACCCAGGAGGTTTGAAGAGAAACTGCCTCTTTGTTGCTAACTTGCAGATTTCCTCCTGTTGCCGAAGGCCACTTGCAGTATGCTTAGTACAAGCTGGGTACAAAGAACTCAGATTTTGTTGGTTTTGTTTTAAACTGTGCAGCTACTCCTGGCTTTGAAATTCTGATTGAATTTCTGTTCATACAGAGACAGTATAACCATATATGCCTCTAAAATTTTTTGGTGCTTAATTCCAAATTTTGTCTTCTATTTCCTGAAATTGCAGCAAGTGCTCCCAAGTGCTTAAAGAATCCCTGGAGTGCTGAAGAAGATTCAAACCAAGGTGCTGCTAAGCAGGAGGAACCCTGGCCAGCTCTGGCAGATCGAGCGCTTGTCACTTTAGTAGAACAGCTCTTTTCTCATCTGCTGAAGGTCATTAATATTTGTGCACATGTAATGGATGATGTTGCTCCTGGTCCAGCAGTAAAGGTATATATTAAAAATAAATAAATAAAATTATGTGACTTAAATACTGTTGTGCTATAGACTTCTTCATGTTTTAGACTTGATACAGGTAAGTATCTAATTCCTTGATAATATGACTCCACTCTGTGTAGTAAAGCAAGTACCATACAAAAAAGCATATTTTTCTTCCACATAACAGATCTTTCTTTAGTTTTGCTGTGTTTAAAATACTACCCTAAATTTTGAGTCTTTTGTTCCTGCT
>NW_008236769.1:10839170-10896382 GCF_000691975.1 Corvus brachyrhynchos | reverse complement strand
TATATAGAGTAAGTGGAGTATTGGATTGCATACTCTGGGAAATGTGTTGACTTTTGGGTTGGTTGGCTGGTTGTAATGCACTGAGCTCCTTTTGGGGCTAAAAATAACTTTTATCTTCTGAATATCCTGTAAAATATTTTGACTTCTGAAACAGCTTATATGAGGTACTTCCAGGTTTGGGGGTTTTTGAGGCATATATATTTAGAGACTGATTTAGAAACTCTTAAGACAATATTATTAAGATCAGTAATTTCTTCATATTTTAAAAATGTGTGAATATAATTTTGGCACTCCTTTATCTGGAATCAAAAGAAACTCTACTCATTGAGCTCTGATTTCGTCTCATTGGCCTGTGCTGAAGTTGAAAATAAAGCAGGGAATATATTAAACTATTTCCTTTTCACACAGGAAATTCATGTCCTGAACCTGAAACATTTTAATTTAACTGACAGTCAAATAAAGGGGAGTTTAAACAAAAGAAGTATATGCTTGTATTGTGTAGAAGAAGAAAAACTACTTGTGCTTACAAAACTAATAAAGCTTCTTTTAATTCTAGGCAGCATTACCTTCTCTCACAAACCCACCTTCTCTTAGTCCGATTCGGAGGAAGGGGAAAGAGAGGGAGTCTGTGGAGCAGGCATCTGTGCCAATGAGCCCTAAAAAGAGTGGTGAAGCAAGTCCAGGTAGGCACATCACTCCTGATAACCCTTCTGTCTACCAGCCCCCCACACCGTGTTGTTGCAGCAGAGAGAGAAGAAGTAAAACTGAGTAACCTTCCTGGAGTTTCAGTTCAAGAGGCTGGCAGAGTACTGCATTGGTGGAAGGCAGCTGTGGGTGGAGGCCTTTTTACTGTTATGGTTTTTATGAAAATTAACTGTACTTTTCAGAACCAAAGCATTGCTGAATCCTTTTCCTCACTTTTTATGAATCTACTCAGCTATTGACTAAAGTAATTCTTACACGTATGTTACGTAAAAGAAATTTGGAAGTTGCTTTCCAACTTTTGGCAGGAGTGGCTTACATTGCTTTTGGAAATGACATTCTGAGTCTTGAAACCTTTTCTTTTCTTTTCTTAGTAATTAATGAAGGAAACACGTGTTAATTCTGTTTTGTAAGTTGTACGTGCACTTCAGTACTAAGCCTTCTGGGTTAGTTTCTCTCACCACAGCAGGCTGGACTGTTGGAATGCTGTTCATTTTCCAGTTGTGCACAGTGTGTTTCGGCAGTTTGGAATATGCATGTGGATTGAAAAAATCATGCTCTTTAATAATGCAGATGTGGTAAATTATGTTATGTATATGTCATGAGCAACCTAGAAAAGGCATATGGTGCTAATCTATGGTATTCTTTTAAGCTTCTAGGCAAGCTGATGCTGCAGGGCCTGTTCCAACAAGTAAATCATCTTCAGTAGGAAGCTTTTATCATCTTCCATCATACCTCAAGTTGTATGATGTCTTGAAAGCAACCCATGCTAATTATAAGGTACTGCATGATATTGTTTGATTGAATTGCAATGGGGTTGGATAATCACTTTGTTTTTTTAAACAGGCTCTGCCTCTGTCAACTCATTTACCTATATAAACAGTTTATATTAAGAAAGATCACAACTGCCACCAATAAAAACAAAAACTTGTCCAAACAAGAACCCATGATAGGCATTGTCACCCTATTGCTTGTTTCTCTGCTGTCACTATTTCTGTTACCAAATGACTTTTTGCTGGCTTGGTAGTGCCAAATAGATTCCCATGTCTGTTCTCTCTGCACTTTATTCCAGGATGGGGAAGCTTTTTCCTCATTAGTTCAGGCGACAGAAGATGCATTCCTTAGAGAGTTGGTCATCTCTATGTACACTTCAAAGACTGTGTTCTTGTTACACCTACTGTGTTTATCAGAAATGCATTATCCAGCTTCATTACTTGTCAACATCCTAGGCCTTCCTCAAGCTAGAAGATCCCTTCCTTTTTCTTAGTCAAAATGGAGTCCTGCCTTTCCAGCAATGCATAAGGCAGTCTAAGCTGTCAGTGGTGTTGGCTGAAATACACTGAAATTTTATACAAGAGATCATTTTGTGTCAATACCCACTTCTTCCAGTAACTTGTATCTCCTTGTCAAGTAATTGTTAAGAAAATCTGTGGTTTTATTTTCTGGGAACAGGTTACTTTGGATCTCCAGAACACTAATGAGAAGTTCGGATGTTTCTTACGGTCTGCCTTAGATGTTCTCTCTCAAATCTTGGAACTTGCTACTCTTCAGGACATTGGAAAGGTATAAGACTTGTTTGTCTTTTCTTTTGTAGTTAACTTGTCCAATATCCATGGTCCTTACTGGAAGAAAGCACATACCACTGATTTCAAAATTGCTGCTCTTCAAAGGGGGAGTGCAGTCCTATAGGTGTTGTGCTTCCACAAAGTTGAGTAAAGTGCTAAAGCAGATTTTCCAGGTTAAACTGCTGCTGTTGAAAACCGGAATAATTTTTTACTTTTTAAATTTCACGTGGTGATTCTCTTTTCTAGCCAAATGGTTTACCTTCAGTCATTCCCTGTATTCATATGTTTAAATATGCAAAATGTCAGAAGATGTATTGCCCTCCTCCCTCTCCTGTGTCTTGATATTTTTTTTCTCCTTAACTGTGGTGTTAGACATTGTAGTATTTTAAGATTAGGAGGAAAATACTGAATTTTTATTTCTTTATCTAATTCCATGATTTCCCTTAAGTTAGTGTAGTTTTACTTAGTACAAAAACCTGTGCTACTGAGGAATTTTCACTGTTATCTTTTATATAATCCAGAAAAACACAATTTAATGCACTTGTTTTTCTGATTTTTTAGTGTGTAGAAGAAATTTTGGGATATCTAAAATCATGTTTCAACAGAGAACCAACAATGGCAACAGTGTGTGTACAGCAGGTAAGGAGGTATTTTTGTATGTGTTACTTGAAAGTTAATCCTGATGTCCTTTGGCTGTCAATTGGATACTAAGACTGGCCATGCTTTTAAGGGAAGTGGTATGAGAAAACCTTGCCCACATGGAGCAAAAAGAGCATATTTTCTTCCATTTTCATGACTTCTGTAACTTCATCCTATCTGAATAATATAGTTTTTTCTTTACCTGCTTCCAATTCACAGAACTATTTTAGCTAATGTTTAGAAAACAAGCTTGTTTCCTACCTTACTGAAAGTGTTCTTTAGCCAGTTAACTGCATCAGAAAAACCTGGAAAAGCAAAGAACTGCTTTACTGATGGATATGCAGACTTCCAGTTAAATATTTAGGTTCAAACCATCAAAGGTTGTTTATGGTGAGAGGCAAGTCAGGGTTTTTTCCCCTGAAATTTTAACTTTTCTTCTTTTCCTTCCACTTTACTTCTCTAGCTGTTGAAAACGTTGTTTGGGACAAATCTGGCTTCTCAGTATGATGGCTTGTCTTCAAACCCCAGCAAAGCTCAAGGCAAAGCTCAGCGCTTGGGTTCCTCCAGTCTGAGGCCTGGCCTCTACCACTATTGCTTCATGGCACCGTACACACACTTCACACAGGCCCTTGCTGATGCCAGTCTGAGGAACATGGTTCAGGCTGAGCAGGAGCACGATGCTTCAGGGTAACTTTCTTCACTTACAATGTTAACTTGAACTAGAGTTTCTTGTTTGTGTTTTTCATAAATGTGAGTATCATTGGGGTGCTGTGTAACTTGAAAGACAAGTTACAAAGAGACAAGTTACAAAAAGAGTAAGACAAGTTACAAAAAAGACAAGCAGAGTAGCTTGTCTTGGTGAGGACATCCTGAATGCAGTTATCACTAATGTGCTTTCCAAAGCAAGGTTAAGTCATGAAAATGGATATCATTGGAGTTTTTAAAAAACATCATAGTTTTAAATGCTTGTATTCAAAAGTATATCATTAATTTCTAAATACAGCAAATGGTCAATATGTTAAAGGAAAGCCAAAAGGATAACTAAGCAAAGACTAGAAAATCTTTCTCTGATCAAAGTGTTTCATAGGCTGTCTCTCTGCTCTTTGGATTTACTAAGATTCTTGAAGCAGTCAAGTAGATTACGAGAAATTTGCCTTGGGAAAGTAAAATGCATTTAAGGGCAGTATGTATGTTATTTTTTTGTTTTTTAATGTGTGTGGGGTTTTTTTGTATTTTTTTTGTAACAGATGGTTTGATGTGCTGCAGAAAGTTTCTACACAGCTGAAAACTAGTATTTCCAGTGCAGCAAAACATCGTGCTGATAAGGTATCTGTATTCTCCTGAAAGAGCTGTACCTTAGATTTAAAACATTTTTCCTCCTTTTAAAACTAATTTGGCTTTGAATCAGAAACCTGTTCAGATGTTAGATTACTTTAAAATCTCTCTATTACAGAATGCTATTCACAATCACATTCGTTTATTTGAACCCCTTGTCATAAAAGCATTGAAACAATACACAACAACAACGTCAGTACAGCTGCAGAGACAAGTTCTAGACTTGCTTGCTCAACTGGTTCAGCTGCGAGTTAACTACTGTCTTCTGGATTCAGATCAGGTTGGTACCTCGCCACATTTGCAAATTGTCATACAGGGATCTCACCAGTGGGCTCAATGAACACTTGCAGCAAAAATACTTCCAGTGGTCCATTTGTTGTACAATAAGTGAAAACAAAGGCTTAAAGGAGGGTGAGATTTCCACCTCCCCCCACCCGCCCAGCCACAAATAGCTTCAGACTTCTGGGGTTTTTTGCATGTAAATGTAAATTTCTGAGTTCTGTAACAACAATTTAAGAACTGCTCACAAGATTGACTTAAGGAATAAAAAGATGTGGACAATACAGACAGTTTTATTAAATAAAACTTCATTTACAAATGGAAATACCTTCTCCCATACTGAGAGTATGGACTTTCTTATGACTGATAATGAGCATCATGGTTGACAGCTATTGTTTGATGTTAATGGCAGTGAGGGGAGCTAGTGGCAAACACAGTAGTCTGTGTAGTTGTCCATACAAGCAATGAATCTGTAACATAAAATTGTAAGTGGTTTACTTAGAAGTGTTTTATTTACTACAGTGTTTTCAGGTCTATAAACTAGTGTGGCTTGCAATACTTAACTTTTCTGTACGTTCATACAGAGATAATTCTTTTAAATACATAAGTACTTTGGATTTTATCTGGTTTAGATTTTTGGCTGATTCTTAACTACTTGACTGTAATACCTCAAATATTCCATGAGTGAAAGATTAAGTTAGACTTAAAAATACATGGACTATAGGTAAAACTTGGCATAAGTTCATGCAAGCTGTAATAAGCTGTAACATCAACAGGATTCTCTGTCTTTTGTAACTGCAGAAGGAACATTTCATAACGTAGTGCAAATGATTTTCAGTGCCTGTCTATAACTGTCAAAATGATTTCAAATGGGAATTAATGTCTCTGTTCTGATGCACACTTTATTCTCTCTTTAGGTGTTTATTGGATTTGTGCTAAAGCAATTTGAATACATTGAAGTAGGACAGTTCAGGTATGAAATTAGCAAAGATCCTTTCAACAGTGAGGGTTTGCAACTCTCTTGTTCTGAAACAAGTAATGATTAGATCTGCTGGTTATTTCTGCCTTATGAGAAAGGGACAGTTCCCTTCTGGGAAATGTGCTTGTTTATTCTCTGGCTCCAGTGGTAACCCTTTCAGATGCTTTAGGTTCCATGTGACTGAAGAAGTCAGGAAGTAACATGGGAAATAATAATAATCTGAAACTGTGTTGTTCTGTTTCTCCATTTTGGTATTGTAAACCCATTCCTTTGGGATCTCCTGCCAAAGCTATGCTTTCAGAAATCAGTATTTCATCCCTAGATTCGATTGCTTAAGGGAGAGCTACTTCTTCCTATTGTGGATTCAGAGTGAATCCATATATCTTCTGGTCACCTGGTACACATTGTGTAGGACCTAATTGATCATAAGCAAGCCATTGAAACTTTCATTGTCAGTTATTTCTGTTTTTTCTCACACTTGAGTTTTAATGAAGAGAGAAGTTGTTCTTTTGCTCTGTGGATCTTGTACAGAAATAATCTAATATGCATTAGACAGTATATTATAATATTAGTAAGTGTGATGGTCAAAGCTTGAAAGAAATCCCTGTGAAAAAAACCCTTAGTACAAAACAGGGCACAAAAATTTTGGCAATATTATATGAAACCAGAACAACACATTCTTCAAAAAAACCCTGACTGTAAAAAGATGAAAGATGAGTTTTACTGAACAAAGTTGTGCAATTCAAACTTGACACTTTAATTTTTTGTTTTGTTTTCAGGGAATCTGAAGCAATTATTCCTAATATCTTCTTTTTCCTGGTGTTGCTATCTTATGAGCGGTATCATTCCAAACAGATAATTGGAATTCCAAAGATCATTCAGCTGTGTGATGGTATCATGGCCAGTGGGAGGAAAGCTGTTACACATGGTAATTCTAAAACAAAAATTTATTAAAAATTAATTATTTAAAAAAGAAAGAAAGAAAAAAGGCATCAACGCTTATTAGTAATAGTTGAACAATGAAACCACTGTTGACTTCTAAACTATAGAAAACTGTTACTGTACTGAGTGTTCCAGAAGACACCAGCTTTTAAATTTTTAAGACATGAAATACTTCTCACTTTATTCCTTCACAAAGTTTATTATATCATACTAACACTCCAGCCCCACATTTTCCATTGTTCATAATTACAACAAAGCTTTTATTTGAAACTTTATTCAGTAATAAGTTCACAACTTAGCAGTATGTTCAAGGCTTTGATTTTAATTTTTGGTCCACTTCCCTTCTACTTTTAGCCTTTAAGTAGAAGCATCTTTATCATGCTTTCCAGTGATTCTGCTGAGAATTACTTTATAAACATATCTTTTTTAGCTCTGTGAGAACGGGCGAATGTGTCCATAATTTAAAATTTCTACAAGAAGTAAAATAATAGCCATCATTATGCACAATAAATATGGGGTTTGTGGGTTTTTAGCTATGGGTAAAACCTTTAATGAACTAGAGCCCAGTTTACTTTTAGTCACTGAACTGTTAGTTCAAGAAATCACTGCTCAGGAGTGATTCTAAACATGCTAAAACAAATACATCTCATTTCAGCAATACCGGCTCTGCAACCCATTGTTCATGATCTCTTTGTGTTAAGAGGAACAAATAAAGCTGATGCTGGAAAAGAACTGGAAACCCAGAAGGAGGTTGTAGTATCAATGCTGCTGAGACTTATCCAGTACCATCAGGTAGGAGAGGAGGATGAAGGGTCCCTCTTTGTGGTCTGTGAAAGGGTAACATTGCTGTGACTGCTAAAAGTGCTTCAGACAATATTGATGGTTTTCTATACAAAACTGGAGTAGCTGGACTCTGTGGTATCTTTCCTTATAGAGAGAGTATGCAAAGATTTTTAAGGCTATGGGAAAGGTTCTACACTACAAATCAGTATTTCAAGTCAAGTAACATATCTGTAGAATTGCGTAGTCAAGCCTAGAAAACAAAGCACTAAAAAACTCCAGTTAGGATCATGATCTTGGCTGTATTGCAGACAGAATAAACAGAAGGTTGGTGGAAGAGAAGAAACTTAAAAGAATGGGAGTAAAATGGAAAAGGAGACAAGTTTAAAATTAGGAAAGATGCTGCACAGAGATGATTTAGGTATTGCTGTACAATAACATTATCTTGAATAACACTTACTTGAACAAGGTAATGACACTGGTAATTAGGTATTTGTTATGACTTACTACTTTGACCCAGACCTCACGAGTCTGGAAAACATGTTTCTGCTTTGTAGGAGTATAACAATGACTTTCTTCAATACACTATGTTTTAAAGAAAAACATAAAAGTAATTTTAAGAGATGTGACATGATCAACATGGGATCTTACTGCTTATTGAGGTGCTTAACAAACCTAATGTGCCTTTCTTTCATAATGTGAAAATGCAGTTCTAGTGTATGCTAATGTAAGCACTGTATTTTCTGAAAAAAGTCAGCACATCTTGTCAAAATAATTTGTTAGAACTGCGTGTTCAGATTGGGGTAATTTTGTGTATCCACATTTTCTTTTGAATTTGTAGTTTTATAATCATAAAATGACTAATATAACTATATGAAATGACACTCTGTAGACACATGATGTGAAATAGTGAATAACTTTTTGTTACATAAGGTACTGCAATTGCTGGCAGATCCCCTTCTGACACACTTAACCTATTAAAGACCACCCATGCACTGCTCTTCCCACACCATCCCATTTGTAAGTCTTATTCTGCACTGTTCTTCTGGTGCAATACGTATGACCCAACCCTGGGCTGTTCTGTTATTCCCTGGCTGTGGCTGGGATGGTCTGCAGTGGTTTCCCTGGGCATTTGAGAGGTTCAGAGAGCTGCAGCCCTCAACTTCTCTCTGTTACAAGTGCAGCTGCTACCCATGGAGCTCCAGAGTTAAGTCATTCAGCCTGGAATTGCTCCTGTCTCCTCTCTCATGATAAAACCTTTTGGGAAGAAAGTCACCTGGGAACCTCCCTCTCTCTAATCTGAACTACCTGAGTTTGCTTTACAAGTGCTCTATCTTGTTTTCTGAAATAGATTCTTCTGTCCCCCTTGCCAGTCCATATATTAACATTCTTGCTTGCTGTGTCTCTTCTCTGCCAGTCCTTCATAATGTGGTCTCTATAACCCATAACACATTCAGCTACCAGAAGTGCTCCTTGCTTGGTGTGCTCCATTATGTTGTCTCTTAAAACTTTTATATGAAAGTGACATATCTCAGGTGAATGAGCCCCATAAATATGTCTATTTTGTTTCCTTGACCAAATCTAAACTTTATTGGACCTAGAGTCAAGACAGAGTATACATATGGAAAATTACTCTCTTTCTTCCTCCCCTTTTTATTGAAAATGTGATGTGGTATTTAGATTGATGATTCTTTTTCCAGTTGTTTGAGTAGTCTTTTGACAAATACCATTTAAAAAGTACAAAGCAAACTTTTTTTTTCCTAATTTATGAAAGCAACTGGAAAATTCTTTAAAAACCACTGCCAAGAACCTTGTAACTAAGAACAGGCTTCTAACCTGAAAATGGCGTTTTTAAAAATTATGTGAGATTTCTCACGTAAATTTTTTTAGTCTTTTGTCTATTTCGTAGGTGCTTGAAATGAAGGTTTTTCCAAATATGGTATTACTTGAATGTTTTCTGTTAGTATGGGTGTTTACTTACATTCTCTTTGACTTTTCCTCAGGTGCTAGAAATGTTCATCTTGGTATTGCAACAGTGTCATAAAGAAAATGAAGACAAATGGAAGAGGTTGTCCCGGCAAATAGCTGACATCATTCTCCCAATGCTTGCAAAACAACAGGTGGTTATATGATGGTTTTAAATCTATAAGCACCTATAATAATTGCTGTAATGTATGTATCAATAACGCCTTTGCATATTTGATTTTTATTTTTGCTTTTATGAAGACAAATTTTCTTGAAATTGTGGTTGCCATATCTGGAAAAAACAATTACTGCAAGGTAAACTTAAGTCTTTGAAGTCATGAAGTTCATATTTAAATGCATGAAGTATATGCAGTATCATCAAGACTGTCTCCAGAGGAAGCTCATTCTGTTTCTCTTAGATACATGATTATATCAGAACACTTATTAAATGGTGTGAAGATTGTCCCATATTTATAAAATGTCAAAATTATTTTTTCATGGCTACAAAGGGTCTAATTGCAGACCAGATTACGAAAAGCCCCATCCAACCTGGCCTTGAACACTTCCGGGGTGGGACAGCCATACCTTCTCTGGGTAGCCTGTTCCAGTGCCCCACCATGCTCCCAGTAAAGAATTTCTTCCTAATATAAATCCATCCTCTTTCAGTGTAAAGCCATTTATGCTGAAGCCCCTTGTCCTATCACTACCTGCCTGTGCAAAAAAGTCCCTCTCCAGCTCTCTTGTAGCCCCTTTAGGTACTGGAAGGTTCTGTAGGGTCTCCCTGGAGCTTCTGTTCTCCAGGCTGAACAACCCCAGCTCTCCCAGCCTCCATAGCAGAGGTGCTCCAGCCCCAGATATTCTTCGCTCCATGATGGCAGTTCCTCAATCCCATGAGGATATCTCATGGTTGGGGAGAGTGGGCAGGATCAGACAACAGTTTTAGAGCAGAGCTAAAATGCTGGCAAAGTGAAATTGCTGTTGTTTTGTGTGACTGCACTGATCATCTTCCAAATTACTGAAGCAGGATAGGGTCATCTAGATTTTCAGTCCAGTCCCTTGCTTTTTGGAGTTGATTGTTTTATAATTTATCTAAAAAACTGTTTAGGTAAGCTATCCTGCCTCTGTTGTTCTAATACCACTGTAGCTGTTCACTTTTCTGATAATTAGATTTCTTTCCTCCTAGTTACCTGCTTAAGTTTAGTCGTGACCAGCATTGCTCTCTATAAATAAACCTGGTAGGATGTGCAGGGAGGAGAGAAGTCTTTAAATTTTATGACAAGTCAGTCTTCTGGTCTCATTCTCTGAATAAGGCCTATTTCTCCAAATGAAATATATGTCACGTGCACATTGGATTTCATATGACACATTTTTGTCCATGTTATCAAAACTCATGTCTAGGAAGGCCTGCAGTGAAACTTCAATTGATCTTTCATAGCTTTTGGTTGCTCTGAATTTTGTACTGTAAAGAACACTTTTATTTACACATAGGTTGCTATAGAAATGTTTATAACATGGAATGTTAATTTTGTGTTGAATTTATCTTTAGTGGGTAATTACAAATTAGTTTTGTGTTTTTCTTTCACAGATGCATATAGACTCTCATGATGCTCTGGGAGTATTGAACACTTTGTTTGAAATTTTGGCTCCTTCATCCCTTCGCCCTGTGGACATGCTTTTAAGGAGTATGTTTGTTACTCCTAAAACAATGGTAAGCTGTTTTTTTCAAAGGAGAGAGAATCTGGTATCTCTCCATGCAAAACAAAAGAAAATGTGTTTCTCTTTAATAATTTGCTAATTGGTGTTTAAATACCTGCAGCAGAGTTTGGGAACAAATTGGCTAGAACTAATGTGATTTACCAACTGGGAGCACTTGATACATGAATGTTCTGCTTATGAATTACTTCCCTTCTTTTGTATTTTGAGGATCAGGAATGTAAAGGAAGATACTATCATAATAAAATAGAATGCAGTTTAATCGGTAAATCACATTTTTCTTATACAAGAATTAGTGCTGTTTCTATAGATCAGAGGTTGTTTAACAGTGAATATGAGCTTGACAGTTACCACAGGAATAGCATTTTGTAAGATCTGAACTCAAAATTTATTTCTGGTTTGCTCCATTCTCATAAGGGTCTGATTTTTTACATGTTAATGAAAATGTTAATTTTTAATACATTTCTGTGTTGGGTCATTTAACTTCAAAAGTATTCAATCTTCTGTATTTCTGTGTTTGTGTTAGGCATCAGTGAGCACTGTCCAGCTCTGGATTTCTGGAATTTTAGCTATCCTTAGAGTTCTGATTTCACAGTCAACAGAAGACATCGTTCTATCCCGTATACAGGAGCTTTCCTTCTCACCATATTTGATTTCATGTCAAGCAATCAACAGACTGAGATGTGGAGAAAATAACGTGTCCACACCAGAGGATCGCACTGAGGTCAAACAGGTGAAATACCCACCTGAGGAGACATTTTCCAGGTACATTGTGTTTTGAATAACTTGGGGAAGGGTAGAGAGTTCTGAGAAATCACACATACATTGGGCAGTGTTTAACATGTATAAAACTTCCGTCTGATGGGAATCTAGTCTGTTAATTAGTTGATATGGGACAAGTGTGTTGGAGGAAGAATTATTGAGATGGACAGAGATGGAGAAGTTGAGTGGATTTTAGTAGGACTTTGGACTGTCCTGGTATGTCTTACCAAGCCAAGTGAAGGACCTAATGGAGCTGTTAAAATGGGTGAATCCTGGACTTAATGAATTCGGGTCCAGGAACTTCACTGCTTTCCTTCTTTTCTGTGTAGGGACTAAATGATGAAACATCCCTTTAAGTGGAAGCCCAGGTTCTGTATTAGAAACTTGGCAGCAGTGGGAAACAAATCTATTGAGTTAGTCCTGCTCTTCTTTGCCTATTTTGAAGGCCCAGCTTTGTCTAGTTAGCTTCCCATGTTGATGTCCTTGGAGAGTGAAAAACTTCTGGCAAAAGAAGCATGGAGAGATGGCAGTAGTATTATGTTGACATAATGTTTGTTATTAAAGCATTATGTTTTAATTTGGTGGGAAGCATTTGAAATAGGTGTTTGTTTAAGAAAATAAGAACTTTTTATTCAAGTAGGGAACTTCAGATAGGAATAGAATGCTGTTTCATATCATTCAGCTCACTGTGAGGGTGATGGGTAGACAGACGAGGGTCTTCTGGACACCCATACTGTGACTTTATGTCCAGCAGCAGTGATGTAAGTAACAGAGTAATGGTTATGGCCAGGAGCAAGGGTGCCTTTCCTCAAGTGCCCTCTTTTGGTGGTGCTTTTGACACCACACATTGTCCCAGCTGGAGGTTTGATAAAGAAGCTGCGTAGTAGAGTGTGGATAGATGAGGCTGTAAACAGGTGAATTACTGTGACTTGCTGAATTACCCCTGCTCAGCTGAGCTGTGGTGTGACTGTCTCTGTTTTTAGCTCAATTTAACTCAATTGCTTTTAACAAATCACTATAAAGACACCACAGCATTCTGAATATTTGCTTTGTAAGTGAGTTGGGACAGTGTATGAATGCTATTGTGGCTGTAGCCAATGAGTAGATAATCTAGATTTAATATGTAATTATTGAAGTGCTTGTGATCATATAGCATCCTATTTGTTTTAGGTTAACCTATTCTGTAGCATTTCATTTAGTATGTTATTTAGGATGAATGGACAAGAACTTCATGTTTCATTTTTCAAACCGAAGTTTCATAGGCTAACCTCATCTTACTCTGAAAGATTGATAGTTTTCCTATTGATTGTATATGTGTTTCTTTCAAGATTCTTACTACAACTGGTTGGCATTCTGTTGGAAGATATTGTTACCAAGCAATTAAAAGTGGACATGAATGAGCAGCAACATACTTTTTACTGCCAGGAGCTGGGCACACTGCTTATGTGCTTAATACATATCTTCAAATCAGGTAATACTTGAAACGTTGCCCATTTTATAGCATGCAGTGGCAGAGTGGTTTTTAAGTTCCAAGACAACTCATAAATGCATTGAACAACTGAGAAGGAATATGTAAGTGCTGAAGATGTTATGTCTTACTCCATATAAAGAACTTACCAAACATAGTGCCCATGCATGCAGGGCACATTTTGCACATTTCTTCTGTCTTTGTGAAACAAAATGTAATTAGTGACTCTTCATCTCTCCTTTTAACTGTCTAAAATTTTTCAGTCCAAAAACCACAAAGCATTCCAAATTTGTGGGTATATTTCTCATGTTTTCTCTCAGTTTGGAGGTTGGTGGGTATGTCCAGGCTTTAAATACTGAGTTACAGATCACTAGTTCAGACTCATGACAAGGAAAGTTCCTGGGTTTTGTCATAATTAATAAAAATATATAAAACAAACAACCCCCCCCAACAAACCAAACAAAAAATGAACCACCCCATAAAATCAGGAAAGGTAGCAGGTTCCAGCTAGCTGGTCTTGAGCTGCTTTCTTCAGGTTTGGAAAATTTTGCTTTAGGTCTCTTGTGCTGAATACCCAATCTCTAGCCCTTTGGTAATTCCTTAGTCCTTAGCTTGATTCCTTAGTATTATTTTCTGAGTAGTGGTACTGTCTTCCCTTTCTTCAGTTCTTTCTTTACTGTGACTGCCCTTTTTGCCTTCTGATTTTCAGCTTGCAGCTGAAGTGCAACCTTGGCTTACTGTTAGTTGTCTGCAGTTTAAAAGGTCTTGGCACAAGTCCCCTGTTCTTTATAGGCTTCCTTGCAGATATGGGATAAGGAGCTCTGCGTTCTGTTGCCTTGGTCTGTAAAATAGGAGTCTTCCAAACTGAGGTTCTTGGTGCAAAGACTCTTGGAGTGTGTGTGAAGAGACACAAAATTCATCTTTGTTTCAGGTGTGCTTTAGGGCCCAGAACTCTGGAGATAGTGACAGTTCTCTTCCCACGTGTCTGTTACAGTAATAATTTTTATACATTTTTATACTGTTTTATTATATAAAAATATATAATTATTATATATTTTAATTACATATTAATTTATGTTTAGGAGAAATATTTGAAGCAAATGTTGTAACAAATAACTGACACCAGGGTGTTTTGGCATAAAGTGATTAAATGGTATCAAGCCAGGAGCAATGAAATCAGAAAATAAAGCTGGTGATTGAAATCAGGGTAGTGGATTCTTCCACAGTGGGAGCTGGGGATAATTGAAAGGGAAGGCTCAGCTAGTTCTGCTGCTGTGACTGGCTTCCAGGCTGCACTGGGAGTCTTGCCAGGAATTATGTAGAAATTTTCATGCAAAATTAAAATTAAATATTAAAATACTCGTGCAGAGCATTGGGATATGTGGATTGGATGATCTGTAGAAATTAATTTAATTTAAAACTACAGGTAACTTCAGGTATGTTATTACTACTATTACCTGTATGGTGTAGCAGAGTAAAAGAAAGTTTTTCCAACACCTGGGCTGTAATTTTGTGTCATAATGTATTTATTTAGGTTGAGGAGTAATTAACTGCCTGAATTTATAATACTTTTCTTTTGTTCAGTTAAAACCTCCATGATAATTTTCTCTAAATTATGTTCTCCTAACTATGGGTGTAGCTTATAGCAATTTGTGTCTGGAAACATAGGCTGTATTCTGTCATTTTTAACCACTGTCCTACTTGGATTTTGTCTTCTCACTCGTTGCAGTTTTTTCAAAATGTGAGTATTGCTGACTCCTGTGTTTCCAACTGTAGGAAGCTACTAGATTATAAGTGAACATTCTCAGTGTACTCCTTTGAAGTTAGAAATAAAAGGCATGGACAAAGGAAAAAGATGAGCATGCAGTGGCTTTTATGACTGTAGGAAGTCGCTAGATGGTGTAGTTTCTGCAAATGCAAGGAGCTGGAATGGGGCTAGCACTGGTTTGCTAATAAGTGGAACCAGAGATTTGAGACTCAGTTATTTTTCCCATTCTTTGCTATTTACATTGTGTATTTATCAGTCCTGGGGGCAGCTTAAATTGCTCCACATGGCTGTGGAATTTACAGCTTCTTTCTTCTGTACTTCTGGCAAGGAAGGCAAGTAACACTGCAGATTCCCTTCATTATTCTGATTAGCTCTTGGTTTCTAACTGACTCTGAAGAAACCTTTTATTTTACCCTGATCTTATCTTCTCATAGAAAACCAAAAAGTCCTATACCTTTTGACAACTTTCCTTGTTTTCCCACCCTTCTCATATTTCTTGTTTTCCTAACCTTTGTTTTGGCATACAAATACAGAATCAGCAAGTCAGAAAGCAAAATTCTGGATTTTTGCTGAGTGTTCCATATGCAGGTTAATGGCAGAAACAGTTTTTGCACTTTAGAAAATGGATGAAAGAGGATAAATTTAATTTCAACTAAATGTATTTGGAAAGCCATCCTCTGCATACTTTTAGGTGTTCTTCCTTAACATGCAGGGTAGTAGTTACCTCATGGTTCTTAAGTAGAATATCTGTGTTTTAATTTATAAACGAATGAACTAGTCCTGGTCCACAGGTGACAGTTTTAAGTTTAATGAAGATTTTCATGTATCAGATTAATTAGAATTGTAATGAAACCTATCTAAACATTATTTATTGAGTCTGAGAGCTGGTAGTTTCTGGTTTACACACTGCCTTTAAGCAAACTTCATCACTTGCCTTAAATTTGTAAAACATCTTAGGATATACCTTTCTTGCAGGACTTCTACCCTGAATAATTTTAAAGCTTCAAAATTTATTGTTTTCAGGGATGTTTAGAAGAATCACAGCTGCAGCCACCAGACTTTTTACAGGAGATGGATCTGATGGTAGTTTCTATACCCTTGAAAGTTTGAGTGACCTTGTTCAGTCCATGATTCCCACTCATCCTTCTTTAGTTCTCCTCTGGTGTCAAATCCTGCTTCTTGTCAATTATACCAACTACAACTGGTGGTCAGAAGTGCATCAAACCCCAAAGTAAGTTTTGGTTTTGTTCCCTAGTAGTAGTAATGTGTTTCATACAATTATATTTGCTAAAAGCATATTAAAACAATCTAGCTGCTTTCTGCCAAGCCTGTCAGCCCATTGAATGGTGCTGCTTGGATTCTGAAATGCAGTTCTGCATTTGCTTTGTGTGTACATATTGTCTGTTCTGATATTGATGTGACTTTCAAAGTGAGGAAATGTATCCTGCACTCAGCTGTTCCTCAAAAGAACTGCCAGGTAATCGCTCCACTTCTAAGGCAAGAAATTTTCCTTTGTGTACTATTTTTTATTAAAACTATGGAAATAACTACAGCAAAATATTCAGTGTTTCATGTTTATATGGACACCTCATATTTCACCTTCCAGGAAATAATCAGCTGGTGGAGATGATGGACGCTGCTGTGTTTGTGACAATACAATCTGATCAGTTTAACTGTAACTGTAGCTATGGGATTATCTGTTCTCAGAGGGTCTATTGCTAAATGCTGTCAAAACATGGTATTAGCACCATGCTGGTTCATTAGCATCAAGCACTGTAATAACCTCACTGAACACTAGTTGTCTGAAATTTGGAGATTTGTTCTAAAATGAGTGTTCTCTTGGTCTGAAGTTAGTTATCCCATCTGTCAGGCATTGGAGTGATTTGTCCTCAGTGAATAAGGAAGGGAGCTCTTGTGAGGGTGGGTATCTGTCTGTGTTAACTGTAGAGGGAGGTGAACAAATGACTTGGGAGATGTTTCTGGTGCTTGTGCAGTGAGTGTTGGGGCAGACTTGTCTTGCTCTACAACTGAAGTGCACTAATACTTTCTCAAATGTGAGATTCTTGCTTCAGTTCAACCTTATGAATTGAAAATACATTATTCTAATTTGTGGAAACATGGAATTACCAGGATTACGAGCAACTACTGAGGCATTGGAACAGGCTGCCCAGGGAAGTGGTGGAATCACCATCCCTGAAAGGTGTGTAGATATGGCACTTCAGTATGTGGCTCAGTGGTGAGCCGTGGTGTGGTGCTAGGTTAAAAGTTGGATTTGATGATCTTACAGGCAACCTTGATGATTCTATGAATAAAAATAGCAGTAATTTTTTTTTATTTACCAGTATCATCTCTGGTTTTTTACTGCGTTGGGCATCACTTTTAATCTGACTCTAGACAAAGTGCTCAAGAACACTGGTTTGTTTTGAGAAGAAAATACAGTATTAGGTTCTGTTATCCTACCAGAGATGCAACAGCCCATGTTTTTCTTTTAAATAACCCATTTGGTTCTTTAGACTGTCTGAAGAAGTAATAAGCAATAGTGCAATTGTTAAAAAAATCAAGATCTGATAGAATGCAAAGTTCTACTTCAAGGAAGTGTAATGTTTGAATGAAGTTCATAGGGAAATACATGTCATGTAAGGACATTGGTAGGATACTCCAAGCACTTTGGTTGTTCATGCTTCGGTAGCCATACTAAGAAAATAGTAACAAAATAGAATATACTTTTTGCAGGCGACACAGCCTTTCCACCACTAAATTGCTTAGTCCTCATATATCTGGAGACAGTGACGAATCAGATTTGGAATCTAAGCGTGGCATGTGCAATCGTGAGATAGTGAGAAGAGGAGCACTCATTCTCTTTTGTGACTACGTTGTAAGTTTTGAATTTTGACTTTTATAACTACAGTTTTGAGTTATTTTATGATGCTGACAGTCATGTATTACTGATCTGTGTTAACTGAAAAGTGAAGTGTGTTAAGTGAAAAATAAAGACCTGTGAAACCAGTAATTTTATTTTCAGGTGGTGCTTCTGTAAGCTTAGATATGACCTCATTTGGCATTTTTTTCTGTTCTGAGCTGAGAGTTCTCTTGGCTGTTAACGGTTACCTGGTGGGCAATAGAATTACCTTCTGGGTATCACAACCCTTACCTGGGAGGTGCTTGGAGCACACTATGAAGTTTTAGACTTCCCAACATCAATAGCAGTGCACAGTGTCCAGGAAACAACTAATTTCTGACTACACCTTAAGAAGAGAGGTTTTACATGAACTTTTAAACTTCATTTTGGTTTTCCAGTGAGAGCAATTTCTGTGGCTTTGGTCTTTTGCTGCCCCAGTATTAGAGTTTTAGTTCACTGGGAACTTTAGAAGTGAATCTTCAGTACTAGGAGGTATTGCACTTGGGTTTGCACCTCAGATCAGTTTTGAGGCAAACAAACTGCATTCCTTTCAGGTTCAACTGAACAAAAAGCTATGTTCAGGAAGCACTTCGAGTACTAATGGACATTCAGTTACAGGAGTCAGATTAGAGGTAGTCCAAGGTAAAATCCTCCAAAACCTCTTTACTGGGGAGGTACAACCTCTCAGCATTGTCTGGTTAACTCTACAGATATTTTCGTGTTGCATTCCACTGCTTGTTGATATTCACAAGCCTCTAGAGGTTTGGCATTAATTATTGACAGATCTCTTTGGATTTGCTTTCCAGAAATTCTTCATTTTGCGTTAAAGACCAGTAGTAATAAGAAATCTTTAAGAAGCCTAAATGAAAATCACATTTTACAAGACAACTCTCTGTGCATGTTTATTTCAAATAGCATTTCATTAAAAGCAGCATCTTTGAATCAACCTTCTCAATTTACTTGTTTCTAACCTGTTTTCTAGTGTTTTTAGAAAAATAAGTTGCACTTTCATGGTAAATACCTTAATTTGCAACAAGATCAAAACATTTGGAAAATTTGTCATGTAAAAATAATGTTGGTGGTATTAAGATATAGACACTCTATGCCATTATTTTAAAGTAGCTACCAGAATTATGTATGAGAAGCTTCATGTTGTGTCATGTTTAGTAATTAAAATCTTAATATTGGTTTTACTATGATCAGATTTTAATTTTTCCCCTTTAGTGTCAAAACCTACATGATTCAGAACACCTGACCTGGCTTATTGTGAATCATGTTCAAGACTTGATTAATCTGTCCCATGAGCCTCCAGTACAAGACTTTATCAGTGCTGTTCACAGGAATTCAGCAGCCAGTGGTCTCTTCATCCAGGCCATTCAGTCACGGTGTGAGAATCTTGCAGCTGTAAGTTTAACTTTTTGACTTCTTGTAAAGAATCAAGTCACTTCATTTCAGCATAAGTTTAACTGATAAGTATGCAAAGTTTGACATTTCTGGGTCATTTATCAACTTCCAGTTTTATTTTAAAAGTCACTTACTTAAAAATGCAAACAGTGAACCTTATATTAGCAACTTCATTATTAGATGTGCTCCAGTCCATCAAATCTATGAATTCAAGTGGAGATGGTTAAACTGCTTTTCTTCCTTTATGGGTATTATCCCACATAATCAATATCTGAAGGGTAAATTAAAGCTGTAACTTTTGACTTCGATTTCAGTGCCTTGGTAGTATAAATAGCAAGCTACTAACTGCAGAGGCAGGAGTAGGAACCAGTCCATCTTCATAGGCCCTGGAAATATAAAAATGATTTGTGAGCTCATGCCTTCCCCATTCATCTGTTCCAAAAGTTGTATCCACTTGGTGAGGGAAAATCACCAAGAAATTCAAGATATTACTTCTGTTGATTGTTTTAGTTTTCAAATTAAAAGGAGTAGATGATGTTTTATAGGGATGTAAGGTTGTATGCATCTCTCTTAATCATGGGAAATGTCATTTGCTGGACTTCCTCTAGAGATAATTGTGGGAGATGCCACCTGCACCCTGAGTAGCTTCAGTGCTGTTTCCTATCTCTTTGCATTGTCTCTCTGCAAATCTAGGGCAGCTTTAAAGTTATGTGAGATTAATCTGGGCTTCAGTAGCTGAGAATCAGCAGAATGAACTAAACTTAATATGTTTCAATGGAAGATGTAGTCACAGTGTGAAATGCTTGGTGATTATCAGGAAAGACAGTAAAATTAAAATAGCTGGTATTAACAGACTGCTCTAAACCAAGATTGGTTTCATGAGTCAAACTAGTGTGTCTTTGTGTTTCTCCCTTTAGAATATTAGTGCTGAATTGGTGCTCATATTAAAAAAAAAGTTGAAGAAATTGAAAAAATATTTGTACACCCTTTTTAATCCTGAGTTGCTACTGCTGTTTCTAAACATATGCTCAGAAAATCCCCACTGATTGTCTGGATTTCTGTACTGTCACTTTTCTTGACTATGCGCATGTTCCTTCCTTCTTCCAGAAAGAGCTGAAGCTTCTCACTGTGTTCAAAGCTTTTTGCAATTTCACTTAAATGTGTAGCTTTTTTCCCCTAAAAGTTTTGCTCCCTATGTTTTGCTTACTCTTGTAAGAGTAAGCTTTTACAGTTACACATCAAACAACTTACTGTTCATATTAATTAAATAAGCCAGTAACTCATTCACACAGAGATGATTATATTGATCAGGTAGTTGTCTGCTATAGTTTTTTCTAAATGCCTTTCCCTTTAGCTTTAAGATCTTTGTATTCCAAATTGATTGTCATGTTTTGTCTGTTTCTCTGTTTTGTGCTGTTTCAACACCTAGCCCACAACTCTGAAGAAGACCTTGCAGTGCTTGGAGGGAATCCACCTGAGCCAGTCCGGGGCTGTGCTGACCCTGTACGTGGACAAGCTGCTGTGCACTCCCTTCCGAGTGCTGGCTCGCATGGTTGACACCCTGGCCTGCCGCCGCGTGGAAATGCTGCTGGCAGCAACTCTGCAGGTACAGATAAATCCATGCCTGGGAATCACATTGGGTGGTGCCAGCAGTGTAATCAAGAGCAATGATTTAAAGTACATCCAGATATGATTAAGTGATTTCGTTTGATGATTTTTTTAATTTAATATATAGATATGTGAGTGTTTACTTCATTTCATTTTATCTGCCTGTAACTTTGTTAATCCAGTAAAAGTATTTTGGGGGATTTTGCGTATTTCTGTCCTGTAAAATTCTTGTGATTCTTTCGTATAGAACAGCATTGCTCAGTTACCAGTTGAAGAACTGGATAGAATTCAGGAGTACCTTCAAAACAGTGGATTAGCAGCAAGGTAAATAATACCAATAATACCATTAAAATGTCAAACTAAGTAATGTTCTAATACAAATCGTGTTAACTCTGTTTTCCTACATTTTGGCTTTTTTCCTAGAGGTCAGATAATGGGTCTTTTTTGGAGGTAAACCAGGAGTAAAGCCTCTCATAACATGCTGACATGTTCTGGCACAAGGGGCAGTTGTGTTGGCTGTATTGAATTTGCAGTAAGAACTACTTAAGAACTAAAGCAAGCTCTAGAAGGTTGCATCAAATTCTCTTTCTTGCATCCCACTCCATATTTAACTTTTGAGAGACAGCAGCTGCAAATTAATTTCTTAACAAAATCTGTGTTCCTAAAGCCAACTTTATTTTCCTCAAACTTGCAAAATATTGCCAGTTCAAGCTAAGTGGGCTTGGGGTTTTTTGGTTTGTGGTTTTTTTTTTTTCTCCCAGACAACTGTGTTAAAAGTTTTAACTGTTTAGTCTCCTGGCTGTTTAAACTGCTGGTATAAAAAGGTGAAAATTACTCATTTTTTGAAAAACTTTAATTTGATGTGGGAAAGATCCTTATTTATTCCTCTTGTCATTGCTGTTTAAGGTTAATACTTGTTGACTGAAATAAGAAATAAGTAGGGGAAAGAGCCTAAAACCTGCAGTAGATCAATAGTTATGTGCCTACATAGGTAATGTTACATTTAAGTTTTTAAAAGACTCAAAAAATTACTTTGTACAAGTTCTTGATAGCAGTAGTGGTATTTAAAAAAATCTCAACCAAACAAAACAACCAGTTAAAAAGAAATTCTTGTCGCTGGTATAAATCCAGAAACTGGAGTTCTTAGTATAGTGAGGGATAATTTTTTAAAAAGAGAAGTATAGTTTTAGTGGATTCTTCAGTAATATCCGTTAGAATGTATTTTTTTTGCAATCAAGTAATCTGTTCACTAACTTAGATTCTTCTTACTCATTAAAAGATTTGCTGCATAAAGAAAGCTGAACAGCTTGTATTTTGTGCTTAAGTACATCACAAATTTTAACACTAAATTAGATTTAAATCTTTATTTGTTGGTGGTACTGAGTTAATTAATTTTGGCCACTGATACCTGAAGAAACTTTGCATCATATGACTGCACAGATCCAACAGAAACTGAAGACCCTACTGCTTTTCTGTCCTGGGATTAGAATTGAGTCACTGGATGTCTTTCTATTTTTAAATTATTTACAAAACTAAGATAGCCCTCTTCTGATGTGTTCTTCTGTTTTCAGACACCAAAGACTTTACTCGCTCTTGGATAGGTTTCGTCTTATGGTAGCACCAGACACAACCAGTCCTTCACCTCTGGTTACCTCACACCCACTAGATGGAGAAGACCAACCAGCTTTAGAGACTGTAATCCTAGACAAAGTAAGATTATGTTTAGAAAGAGACACTAAAAGTGCTTTGGCTATAAACAAGCTTTACTCATTACAAAATATTTAAATGCAGCTTATTTTTACTATGCAGTTAGTGTTCTCAGGATTGTCAGTGTATCTCAAATATAGATCAGTGATTAATTTCATGTGTGTTGGCTGACTGTTGAACTTAAGATGGATAATTAACACATGCATAGATGTTTGTTATATTGATAGTGCTGTGAAAAATTTACCAAGTTTGGTTTCTTTGCTCAACTTTAATGGAAAGATTTTTATATGGTTCAATAGAGACAGATAAATAATCATGTTTTCTTGATGTGTTTACTACAGTTATTAGTTTTATTCATTTGCTGAAAGTTTTTGGCTGTCTCTTGGAAATGAAACATTGCTTGTCCAGACCTCCCTTCTCAGCTTTAAATTACTTTCAGAGAACAATCAAGAATACTGAACTGTTTCTGTCTTTCATGGACTTTGATGTGTTTATTTCCAAGTGGAATGGAAGGCTGGGAGCAAGTCTTGGGGCCTTCTGTGTCTTCCTTTTTTCTAGTTTGTCCCATGGCACAGATATTTCTCCTTTTCATCCCTCCATGTTCTACACTGATGCACAGTAATAGGAAACTTATGTAACTGAGATGGCAAAAATTATTTGATTAGCTGACAGTTTGGATGAGTCTGAGCAGTTATTGGCTATGGGGAGATGTTGAGAGCGACCTGGACAACAGGAGAAAATGCTGTGCCCAGAAATCATTTACCCATAGCTTTATGTCTTCAAATTACCCCCAAAATTTCCTTTGTCTCTCCCTGTAAATTCTAAATAAAAGAAGTGGTTTTTGTATACTTCCCCCACAACTTCTGCATAGTTCATAGAATCAGAATATCTTAAGTTGGAAGGGATTCATAAGGATCAATGAGTTCAAATCTGTGCTTTTCACAGGGCTACCTAAAAATAAATCCTGTGACTAAGAGCATTATCTAGATGCTCCTTGAACTCTTACAGGTTTAATTGGGTTCTAATTAATGTCAGCAAATTTATTTGAATCTGAAGAGTTTTCTTCCTTGGTTATAGTATAGGTTTTTTTGTTATTACTATTATATTTGTTGTGACTGTAGGGTATTCCGTGCTTTTTTTCTAGATAGTCTGCTCAGCTTTAGGATTCTAATACAAGTACCTGCACTATATATTAAGATTCATTTTTCCTCATTTCCTGTCCAGACTGTAGAGAAATAGACAAGTTGTCAGTGAACATCCATTGGTCTAGTTTAAGGTGTTCCATTTCCATTTATCGCTTGTTTGTTTTGCTTTGCTTTTTAGTTTGAGGGGATTTTTTTAATACTACTGTAGGATACAGATGTCTTGGACATTCAGTGCCGATGAGTAGTTCTCCCTCTTACCCCCATATACTGTGTTGTTTTCTGAAAACAAGTATATAATAAATTTCTGCTTTTGATTATTAAAGGACTGGTATGTGTCACTAGTGAGGTCACAGTGTTACATCAAGTCTGACTCTGCACTGCTAGAAGGAGCAGAGCTGGTAAATAGGATTCCTCAGCCTGACCTGAACTCCTTCATGACCAGCAAGGTAACTTCTTTGTCAGAGAAAGAGGACGTAATCAGTTCAAGTGTTCCTATTGGTAGTATTAATAGATTACATTCTGAAGTGTTTACATTCTTAAATGTAAACACTTCAAATTTAGATAATACTGATACTGATAAAGTATACTGATAACACTAATTCACCTAATTAAAACTAAAATAGTAGGTATTTGTGTAAAAGAGAGGGTATCTGTGTCTAGCAGTGTTGCTAACAGTAACTTTCTAGTAGTACATGTTGAGTAGATAGTGGAAGCAAAGGTTTATTTATGCATCGCAATCAGAATAATCCAGTTTTACCATTTTACATAGTCTTGTTTTGCCATATAGTCTCTTCCTAGGCCAACTGTTTCTGTAACCTCTTCAATATCTGTGCTAGTTGACTTGGAGTAAGCCATTGACAGGCCACAGATCAATAAATCTGATGTAAAGGACAGCTTTGTTCAAATTCTCACTATGATAATTGCTGCTGGTATGGAGCAAATAATGCTGGGGAAGCTGTTTTTAAAAAGATATTTGACTTGTTTGTTTGAAAACTTATTACTTGAAGATTCCTTGTGTATATGTCATCCTTAATCTTTATTCACACATTGTCCTGAAAATTTGGAGTAAGCATATTGATTTTTCTTTCCAGTATGGTACTAGTTGGAATTTAAATGTGGAGCCAATGTGGGCTTATCCATATTGGCACACCACAGTAGAGCAGAGGTGCTAATAATAAGTTAGATATTCAATAAGCTGTAAATTTACCCCCACATTAGTATGTTAGAATAATACCACCAAATTCTTAGTTTCACTTTAAAAGCAATTTCTTTTTATTTACTATTTGATTTCAGGAATTCAACCTAAGCTTGTTAGCACCTTGTTTAAGCCTCGGCATGAATGAGCTCTCAAGGGACCAGAAGAACAGCCTCTTTGAAACAGCTCGGAGGGTAACTCTGGATCATGTGTCTTCTGCTGTACAAAACCTTCCAGCCAGCCACCAGGTTTTTCAGCCACTATTGCCAACTGAGCCATCAGCCTACTGGAAAAAACTAAGCGATATCTTTGGTAATAGAAATAATGGTCTTTTAAAGTTTATTCTCTCCTCTGCAAAGATACTTTACAGATGTCTTGTGAATACATGAACTTACTATTTTTAAAAAAATCAAGATACCTGGCGTAAAAGTGCTTATGAAATAGTTCTGAAAAACATTTATTGAAGGGAAAAAAATTCAAACTGCTAGATTTCATCCAGTCTTATTTTATAGGAGATGAGGTGATGTATCAGTCTATGATGACACTTTGTCGTGCACTGGCTCAGTATTTGTTGTTACTCTCAAAACTACCAGCTGGTCTCCGTGTTCCTCCTGACAAAGAGGATGATATCCTGAAATTCGTAGTGATGTCAGTAGAGGTAAGAAACTACACCGTAATTAAAGATGTGATGAAATGTTGGGAGAGGGAACAGCTCTATCTTAAACTGATCACCACTGAGTAATTTTTGATCGGGGCAATTCTTTTGTTTTAACTGTAGAAATTTCTTCAGTGGTTTTTGTGTTTGACCTGTGCTAGCAAATGAGATTTGGGTTATGGGACAAGGACAGTTTTATATAAGGAGAGGTTGATTGACTGATGTAATGATGCTGGCCTTTGGGAGAATGGGTCCTGCACTGATTTTTGGGACACTTAATAAACAGTATATGAATGTCATAATTTTCTTGTACTTAAAATAAAGTGTTCTCTGAGGAAAAAATCAATACTATTTGCTACTAAAACTTTACATTTTGCCAAGTTAAAAAAAAATCACTCTTGGTTAGAAGTTGTTCTGTTGTGAGAATTTGCTATTAATAGGAAACTTCTCTTTTTGTACAGGCACTATCATGGCATTTAGTGCATGACCAGATTCCATTAAGTGTAGATCTTCAGGCTGGTCTGGATTGTTGCTGTCTGACACTACAGCAGCCTAGTCTTTGGAATTTGCTGTCTTCTGCAGCTTATGTGACATATGCTTGCTCCTTAATTAACTGCATTAGATTTATCATAGAAGCAGGTGAGTGTGGTTTGAACAGCTCGGAGAAAAATTTTGTTAATAGATTGCCAGTCATCATTGATCAAATGCTGCGTGTCTGGAATATTTCCTTTGAGTCCTTATTAATTATTTGTTTGACAAATTCATTTTTTACTACTTTAATTTCCTGTTTAAAATTTAGCATTTACTTTCGAACTTGGCAAATGCCAAATTTGACTACTATGTGGTGTTGATTAAAAAAGTGGAATATGAAATATGTAATAGCTGTATCTTTCAAATATTTTTCTCCAATTCAGTTGCTGTGGAACCTGGTAATCAACTTCTTAGTCCTGAAAGAAAGAAGAACACTTCAAAACCTTTAAGTGAGGGGGAAATTGACTCAAATGCACAGAGTAAGTAAAAAGTGAATTTTGCTTCTGGCCTAAACTTTCACTGAAGAAATATTTTAGGTACCCTTTCCATTACTATTATTTTTAACAGTGAAAGTTCATCTGAGACCTTATTTGTATTTGGTAAATGTCTGTTAAATATAGGTTGACATATTTTTGGCAGGTGTAGTTGTTTATTCTTGAAAGTTATACTTTAATGCAGTTTTTTCTTTTTGGGGACTCTGTTAGCTGTGCAGTGTGCTACAGACTGAGCTTTTTAAAGTGTTGTGGGATTTTAAATTTTTAAAATTTCTTTGTATGCATCCTTATTGTGGTTTTTTGCTGACATACTCTTTTGTTAAGAATTTTTTGTGTTTCTGTCTTTTTAAATTATTTGTCTTTTGAGTGGATTCATAAAACTGAATTTCTTTCTCTCCTAACAAAGAAACAAAACACATTATTGCAGCATGTGAAATGATAGCGGAGATGGTGGAATGCTTACAGACTGTCTTGTCATTGGGGCACAAAAGGAACAGCAGCATCCCTGCGTTTCTCACTCCTGTCCTCAAGAACATCATTATCAGTTTAGCAAGGCTGCCTCTAGTGAACAGTTACACCAGAGTACCTCCCTTGGTATGTTTATTATTCTGTGCTTTCAGGACTTCAACGTTATTGAAAAACTTTGAAAACCAAACATGGTGCTGCATCCTAAATCCTACATCAATAGGACTTCAACCTTAAGCTGGTTTGATCAATCAGTTTGTCTTTTTGAACCCTGGGTAGTAATATGTGCAAGGCCATTTCTCTATTTCAGCACTCTGTTTTTGCAGGGATGTCAAAACATAGTATTTTTTTTGGTTGAGACTTTTTTGCCCCCTCTGTGATGTATCAGTGTGCTTTTTCAGGTACCAGTAGTATGTGAGCTGTCTTCCTTGAATTCCATTTCAGCATAATTTCTGCACAATCTCTAAACTGAAATATGTGACAGGAACTTACTTGCTTCTGTATCTAAACTTGGATCACAAAACTGGATAATTAATTTACAGTGGGAAGTATGATGGAAAAAGCCCTAAAATTAGAAATATGGTATACATTGTTATAAGTTGTGTTAGATGTTCCATCTTCCTTTGAGTGCTTTTCTGTCTGGAGAGCTACTTTATTTACTGGTGTCTTGTTGCCTTTGAATGGTGCCTGTATATTTAGAGCTGTAATGCAAATACTATATCTGGTGTAGATAATTAAACTTCCGTTATACTTCTTTAGGTCTGGAAATTAGGCTGGTCACCAAAGCCTTTGGGTGACTTTGGCACAGTTTTTCCTGAAATCCCAGTAGAATTTCTTCAAGAAAAGGAAATATTTAAGGAGTTCATCTATCGCATTAATACACTTGGTATGTACAAAATTAAATTAATATACTTGGCTCTTATTGGGCATTTACCCATGTTTTGAAATTACTGAATAACTGTATCTGAAACTGTTTGCTTACTTTCGTTGCTTATGTGGAAGACACATAGTATTTCAGAGCAGGTTAGTAATTGTGCTGCAGTAATTCTTACATTTTGTTCAATGAAGAGAATAAATGGTAGAAATAAAGCCAAATATTATTCCAGCTCACGGGGATTTCAGTGTGCTCTTGCAGAATGACCACTTGTTTTCTGGAGCATACGCTTGACAGCACATTTGAGAATATTTTGCTTCCCCCCTTCTTTTTTTTTTCTATTACAGTATAAAGTCCTGTGATAAGATACCTGTTACCTACCTTCAGCTCAGGCATCAGATGTTTGGGTTGGACTAGAAGATCTTGAAAGGACCCTTCCAACCCAAACCGTTCTATGACTGTGTTAGCACAGTGTTTCCAGTTCTCTCCGCCTTCTTGGAGCTGAAGGAGACAAGCTGTGGTGTTGTTCTCTGCCATACCCATCCACACCCAGTAGATCACAGAATCACAGAATATGCTGACTTGTAAGGGACCCACAAAGGTCATCAAGTCCAAACTCCTGGCCCTGCACAGGACCATCCCCAAGAGTCACACCATGGGCCTGAGAGTATTGTCCAAACACTTACTAAAATCTGTCAGGCTTGGTGCTGTGACAACTTCCCTGGGGAGCTTCTTCCCTTGCAAAAAATGCCAAAATGAATAGGAAATGGTATGAAACTAAGTCTGTGGAAACAATGTACCTTTTTTTTAATGCTGTGTCTTGTTTAACTTTGTATTAAGACATAAATGGCTATCTCTGAGTGTTTCCATAGGATGGATCAGTCGTACTCAGTTTGAAGAGACTTGGGCTACTTTGCTTGGTGTGCTCGTAACTCAGCCCATTGTAATGGACCAAGAGGAGAACCAGCAAGAGGTAATGAAATTTTACTTAAACCAAGAAAAGTGTTTCTATTAATAAAATGGTAAAGCAGAAAAGAAGTGACTAACACTAAGGAATTTTTTATATTTTGTATTTCCTTTTTTTTCATATCCTGGTGAGTTCAGACACATCCATATTCTGGCTTAAAGCCTCTGCAAGCATGTAAATAGTATGGAAAAAAATCATGAAGCTGTTTCAGCTCTTTATTAGAACATCACTCAACACAGGTTTTTTTTTTTTTAAGATTCTTGACTAGAAATTAATTGCAGTCAGTGCTTTGTGTGCCTTGTTTATGTCACATATATTTCTGGATGGGAAGAAGCGTAGCTATCAGGCTTATTAATGATAATTTAGTGAAACATGACAAACTGATATTCAGAGCTTTTGGGATTTTTTTTTTTTTTTTTTTTTTTATTCAGGCTTTTGGGTTTTTTTTTTTTTTTTTTTTTTTTAACAATTCAAATTACAGTGAGTTCATTTTACAGGAAGATACGGAGAGGACCCAAATTAATGTTCTTGCAGTGCAAGCCATAACCTCCCTGGTGCTGAGTGCAATGACCATACCTGTTGCAGGCAATCCAGCAGTTAGCTGTTTGGAACAGCAGCCCCGCAACAAAGCTTTAAAAGCTCTGGACACAAGGTACTTCTTTTTACTTGTTTTCAAATACATAAAACCTGTTGTTAATACATAATGACAGTTGCTTAATCTAGCTGTAGCAAAAATATGAATGGATTGTATTTTCTAAGCAAGAGTATACATGGGTGGGTCTGTTTACATGGAAGTTATGTGGACTTAGCATTGTGAACCTGCTGAGTTAAAAGATTATCTGAAAAAGATAACATCTTAATAAAATCTAATAAACAGTGTGCAGAATGTATTTTTCAGCATTTTCATTTCCCTGATAATGAAAATAAGCATAGATACACAACATTGCAGAGTAAGCCAGACAGACTTGCATGAAACTATTAAAGGAAAGATCTGCTAAAATTGATTTATCTTGGGCTTTCAGGTTTGGGAGGAAGCTAAGTGTTATCAGGGGAATTGTTGAACAGGAAATCCAAGCAATGGTGTCTAAGAGAGATAATATTGCTACTCATCACTTATACCAAGCTTGGGACCCTGTTCCATCACTTTCTCCTGCTACTACAGGTAAGTGCTTGTTTGTGGGGGAGAAGGGGAGAGTGAATTTCTTTTACACTTAAAAAGTGGAAAAAATACTCTCCGAAAAATTTGAAATCCAGTTTGCAGGAAGTGAAGCCATTTTCACATGTGCTTTGTTAGGCACTTTCTAAAAATTCGTCTTGTGTTTCGTTACAGGTGCTCTTATCAGCCATGAAAAACTCTTACTGCAGATCAATACTGAACGAGAAATAGGAGATATGGATTACAAACTGGGACAGGTTTGTTGAAAGCTCAACTTTAAACTTGATTTTTATTACATTTCTTCCAGTTCTGAAAAATCAGTTAAGAAGCATTGCGTGACATCAAATAGAAACTAAAAGCTCTGAGTTCTGGAGGGTAGGTCATAACTGGGTGTCTCCTCAGCCAGAAGACTGTGTGTTGCCTGTCATTTAAATGGAAAATATATTTGGCTTCTAAGATTTCTCTAGACTGTGGTGGTGTTAAATGCACTTCTTTGCTATTTGTTTTTCTCTTCTGTGTATGTGTTCAAGGTCTCTATACACTCGATATGGTTAGGAAATAATATCACTCCACTGAGAGAAGAAGAGTGGGGTGAGGATGAGGAAGATGAGAATGACGTACCTGCTCTTTCCTCACCACCAACCTCTCCTATAAACACCAGGTATCTTGATTTTTATGTCTTTTCTCTCTTCTGAGTCATAGATAAGGTTATTTCTTCATGTTGAGTTCAATAAGCTGGGTTTATAAGTTGGATGCTGGTAAATAACTATTATTTCAAGTCAAGCATTTTAGCAGCGCTTAGGAATAGCCATTTTAACACTTGTTTATTGTTCCTTGCAGGAAGCACCGGGCTGGTGTAGATATCCATTCTTGTTCTCAGTTCTTGCTTGAACTGTACAGTCAGTGGATATTGCCATCCAACCCTAGCAAGAGAACACCAGTCATTTTGATCAGTGAAGTGGTGCGCTCAGTAAGTCTGAATTATTATTCAGAATCCTAATTGAGTATATGTTATCAAGTGTTCAGAGCTAAGCAGCCTTTGTAAAGCATCTTTTAATATATGGAACACACAGAATTTTCTTTGCAGTGCTGTTCTGTGGGCAGTACACAGATACAACTTGAGCAACTACAGCATTATACTGATTGAAGCTATATAAGCATCTGGATTGTGTATTCTGCTGCTACATTACAAATACTTTATTGTTACTTAATGATAGTTGATATTTTACTTGACTGCGTGCTAAAGCAAGATTTGCTTATCCTATTCCTTTGTAAGAAAATGAAGATGGAACAATAATGTATTAGAGAATTAAATTGATTATTAAGTGTAGAAGCAAAACGAAAGAAAAAAGGTGTGGAATGTGTCTTGGCAGCCATTATTCACTATCATAAGAGACTTAAAATGAAACTATCCTTGCAAGAGATATATGTGTTGTGTGTTTTGGGATGTTTTAATACATGGTAAATAACAATGTTTATTCATGTCCCAGAGTTACTTACTATAGTGGCTTTGATTTTGTCAGTTTTTGGTAAAAAGGATCTCTTGGAGGTCATTATTATCCGGGATGAATGGTGGAATTAATTCCGGACAACAATAGTTAATAGTTATTTCAGACCCTTGAGTAAATGTTTACACATTTAATAGATCAATTGAGGAATCTTTTGCTCACAATTATAACAGAAGGGAGAGTCAATGTTTGGCTGTCTGTTAATGGGATTTTTTTTATATTCAATTTTAATTTCCGTACAGCTTCTGGCAGTGTCAGACTTATTTACAGAAAGGAATCAGTTTGAGATGATGTACACAACACTGACAGAGTTGCGAAAGGTGCATCCATCAGAAGATGAGATTCTTGTCCAGTATTTGATACCAGCTACTTGTAAAGCTGCTGCTGTTCTTGGAATGGTAAGAAATTCTCAGAAAGTTTATTGCAAATTTCATGAGTGTCTAGGTTAACTCAGCTTCTGTTGCAAAACCTGGTGTACTTGGTGAGGGTGGTTTATCTCTAAGAATATCCTTTAGCTGATCTGCATGGCTGTAAGAAGTAATAGGATATGTATTTTGGGCTTTCAGAGTTTGCAAACATTATCTCCAGTTGCCCTGTATTTAAACAGAAAGGTTGTTTTGGTTGATAGTTTTCAAGATTTGAGCATAATTTAATGTGCTTTTTGGTTTGTCTTATTCAGTTCAGTGTTGCCTTTGCCCTGGACTCCTCATTTGTTACATTTCAGGACAGATATGAGGAATTGTGGAACATCTTTTGCTAGATTTGTATTACTGGTGAATGGCTGTAATCTCATAGGAGGCTGGGACAGTGCATGTGATAAATATATAGCCCCAGATAGTCAGGTATCCCTTGTCTTTCCCTCACTCTTCCCTCCACTGCATCATTCTGTCTTGAAATGTGTAGACCAGAGTACTTTCCAGTGAACATTGCAGAGTGGAATTTTTTTCCCTAAATTTTTAGGAAAATTTTGCTAAATATTTAGGAAAAAAAAATAACAAATAACTTTGGAAGGAGTTAGCACTTCTAGAAACTCTGAGATTAATATAAAGCAATATAGGTAACAGTGGTAAAAGAAATTTTGAAAGGCTTTTAGGGTGGGGCTTCCAGTAGCTGTTTCAGCAGCAACTGCGCAAGGGAAGGCTGGGAAGGTGATGGCAAACATACAGAAACAGTTTTAGAGATCAGCTTATTCTGACTGGGCTGCCATTTCCCACTCAGTGAGCTAGTAACACCTTCTCACAAGCAGACAGCTGAATATAACAGCTTGGTGGGACTTAAAAAACAAGAAGGTGTTTCCATCAAGAGTTGCTTGCTGTTCTGTGCTCAGTTATGTAGAAAATCCACCTAAAAAGAGCAGCTAGAGAGCAGACACTATCTAACCGGCCTGTATCTTAGATACTTAATGAGTAAAGGGACAAGGTAAAACAAGTAATTTCTTCTAATTACTTAAATAGTAAGGAAAAGACTTTCCAAAACTAAAATTCAGAATAGATTCTGCATATTCCAGTAAGTTGTGTTATTTGATAACAAAGAGTGAAGTATCTGATACCAGCTTCACCTGTGAATACTAAACATACAATTGTGGAATCATTTAGGTTGGAAAAGACCCTTAAAATAATTGAGCCCAACCATTGACCTAACTACACCATTTCCCTAAGGCTGGAGCCTAAGGAGGCTCAGGGGGGACCTTATCAATCTCTACAACTTCTTGAAAGATTATAGCAGAGTGGGGGTCGGTCTCTTCTCCTAGGTGAAAAGTGACAGGACAAGACGAAATGGCTTCAGTGTGCCAGGGGAGGTTTAGGTTGGCTATTAGGAAAAATTTCTTCACTGAAAGGTTGGTTAAGCATTGGAACAGGCTGCCCAGGGAAGTGGTGGAGTCACCATTGGTGGAGGTGTTCAAGAAACAACTGGACATGGCACTTAGTGCTGTGGTTTAGTTGATGGTGTTGCTCAGTCAAAGGTTGGACTCGATCTTGGATGTCTTTTCCAGCCTTAATGATTCTGTGAAGTACAGGGTGATGGTCACTGCCCTGGTCCTGCTGGACACACTATTGCTGATCCAGGCCAGGTGCCCTTGGCCTTGTTGGGCACACCTGGTTCATGTTCAGCCACTCTCAACCAGCACCCCCAGGTCCTTTTCCACCGTGCCGTTTCCAGCCACTCTGCCCCAGCCTGTAGCACTGCAGGGGTTGTTGTGACCCAGGGGCAGGACCTGGCACTTGGCCTTGTTGAACCTCAGACCATTGGCCTTGGCCCATTGATCCAGCCTGTCCAGATCCCTCTGTGGAGCCTTCCTGTCCTCCAGCAGATCAACATTCCTGCCTGAGAGTGCACTTGATTCCGTCATCCAGATCATTGGATTGGTGGAGGGGAAAGACGTGTAGGTCTGAGTACCAGTGGTCTCAGAGAACATATAAATGGAACAATGTGCTATGAGTTGAGTAGACAGATAGTAGATGGCAGAGTATAGTTGTCTGGTACCAATTTGTTTCAGATGGAAGCATCCTTTGTGCTTAGCTGGAAGGCCAGAAAATTTCAATCATTCAAGTCCTATATTCTTAATAGCACATACTATTTACTGAACTAATCCTTATCTTGTTTGGGTTTTTTTCATTTTAAATCGTGACATAACTTTGTACAAATAAAAGTAGCATCAATTTACTAGTTAATCTGCAACTCATCTCTTACCTGATTGTATTAGTCTTGTATTTGATTCAAAGTAGTTTAAGCTAGGCTCTGGTTTGTTCCCTATTTTCTATTCTTCAGTTTGTTCCAAGTATTTCCAAATGACAGGACTTGCCAGTTTTTAAACCAGTGTTGACTTCTAATGAATACTCTTGTTGAATGTATTAGGATAAAGCTGTGGCTGAACCAGTAAGTCGACTGCTGGAATCAACCCTAAGAAGCACCCATATGCCAAGTCGGATTGGAGCTCTGCATGGAATTCTTTATATCCTTGAGTGTGACTTGCTCGACGAGACAGCAAAGCAACTCATTCCAATTATCAGCGAGTATCTGCTCTCCAATTTGAGAGGAGTAGCACAGTAAGACTCTTCCCCCTTTCCCCCTCGCTCCAAACTGTTGCATGTTTATGTGTGAACAAAAGGGCTCTCTGTTGTTGGTGGTTGCCAGTACATTTTAGAGCAGGCTGTTGTATCAAGCAGGTTTTGGCATTTTCATTGAAAATATCATCCAGTTTTAGGTTTAATTTACAGAGTGAAATCATATTTGAGGGTGAGAAAACTGATAGTACAGGCTTTTGTGTCTTTGGTAAACTGTGTTACTTAAACATCATTTCTCTGTCATTTTCGTGGTAATCAGTGTTCTCTTATGGCATCTTGGAGATACTTTCTGTGATTTTAAAAAGGGCTTACGTTTCATGTGCAAAAATACTTTGTGTTTCAAGGAATTGTTTATAGTGTCTCTGTTTGTGACCTAGACAACTTTGAGGTGACCACTAGTGTTTTTTGCTCATTTACAGTTGTGTGAATATCCATAACCAACAGCACATCTTGGTAATGTGTGCAGCTGCTTTCTATTTGATCGAGAATTACCCACTTGATGTAGGGCCTGAATTCTCTGCAGGAATTATACAGGTATGTTGTGATGCCTCCAGTTAGCGGTGGTCATGTAACCTGAGATCACCACATAGCTGTCTTTAACACTTAACTTGATTACTGAGGTGTGGCTTTGCTTTTGGGTTTAGTTTAATCAGTTTTTGTTGATACCTCATGCTGTTGCATACTATTGGGGTATGATGCTAGAAGATGACCTAAATACACCTCAAAACCAGGCAGTTGGCTTTTTGCTGTATTTCAGATGTGTGGAGTCATGGTGTCTGGAAGTGATGAATCAACACCATCCATTATTTATCACTGTGTCCTGAGAGGATTGGAACGACTCCTCCTTTCAGAGCAGCTTTCTAGGCTGGACAGTGAGTCGCTGGTTAAACTGAGTGTTGACAGGGTGAATGTGCAGAGCCCCCACAGAGCAATGGCAGCCCTTGGATTAATGCTGACTTGCATGTACACAGGTATTCATTTTTTTATACTTCTGATGTGCTGAGAGACTGGCTGAAGAACAGTGCTAATTTTCTTAACTTATTTTTGTTACCAAGAGTAAGAGAAGTGTATTTTAATATCCCCAGTTAACTTGTAATATTATTTTGGTTTAGGAAAGGAAAAAATCAGTCCCAGCCGTATAACAGATGCAAATCCTGGTGCTCCTGACAGTGAATCTGTGATTGTAGCTATGGAACGAGTATCTGTCCTTTTTGATAGGTAAGAGGACAAAATGTGTAAGTGGGGTTCTGGGAGGGAAATGATTCTGTTTGTCACTGTGTGGTCACTTCTCTATTTGACAGTTCTTACAGTTAATTAATGATTAACTGTACTCTCTACTTACTCTTGCTTAAAAGTTACGCTCCTGGTATACACAGTAACACTGATGGAATTGCTGAAGGCAGCACAAATGTACAGGAATGTAAATGAAAACCAGACATGTCCTAACTGAGACTGTGTGCTGCACAAACCATAATACTTCATAAATGTATTTCCAGCTCCCTTCAGGTCAAACTCTTAAGTGCTTTTCAGGATGTCTTCTACATAATCAAGGATATAAATCCAGTTTACAGGAAATAATCTTTCAAACCACCCTAAGAGTTTAAAACTTTCTTTTCCCCTCCCCCCCCCCACAAGAATTGCTCTTTCTGAGCCTGTTAAGTAGTTGCAGTGGAAGGATACAGGAAAACTTCTGTATTCACATGGAACTCATTAATGGAAACATTTCAAAAGCCCTGTTTTGATCTGACAATCTCAAGCTGTCTTAAGTGAGTATAGCATGTTAGATTTTGCATAGTAGTTTGTGGGTAATGGTTTACATTTTTTAAAGTGTTCTGTGGTTTTTCCATAACACTGGAGGAGGGTTTCACTTCTGCACTTGGTGAGAACAAAACTAGAGCAGTCAGTGCTTGAGTGCTTTAGAATATATCACTCTGAAGAGTTAGCAAAACAAATGTGACTAGTAAAAGCAAAAAATAACTTTTGCAGGGAAGAATGACATGGTAACGTGATCTTGACAAATCAACAGATGCAGCCTTTATTAGAAACACTTTCCAATCAGTATGATTTAAACAAAATTGTCTGTATGTTGGAGTATCTTTTCCCCTCTTTGCACAGCAATGCAACTTACTTTTCTTGTTTGTTACATTGGTCATTCTAATGCAAAGACCTAATGAATGGAAATCAGTGTTCTGCTTATAAATGGTCCTTGCTCTGATAACTAGGAGGAGTGATCTCCCTGTCCTTTTTTGTTCTTGTGTAATGTTTTCAGCATTCCTGTTGGTAAGTCTCATCTCTGATGCAATTCCAAACCTTCAAAAAATGTGACTATTTAAAAAAGAACAGGGGAGAGTGTGGGGTAAAGACACACCTGTAACAGCTTCTGACAGCTTTGATAGACCTCTTTGGGTAGTCTGTTACTCATGAAGATTTGGATTCATCAGTGTTGGAAAGGTGCCTATTCAGAGATGAAAGTAAAATGTTCTTTCCATTGGGAAAGAACAAGATGGGTATTTGAATTCAATCATAAAATATTTTATTTTTTATTATTTGCAGGATCAGGAAGGGATTTCCTTTTGAAGCTCGAGTAGTGGCTCGGATTCTTCCACAGTTCCTTGATGATTTCTTCCCCCCACAAGATGTAATGAACAAAGTCATTGGGGAATTTCTGTCCAATCAGCAGCCATACCCACAATTCATGGCAACAGTAGTTTATAAGGTAGTATTGATACATTTATTTTTCTTAAATGTTTCAGAAGATTTCTAAATAATTGACAGCTCAGCTGAGGGGTTTGTTAATTATATCTAACAAACCAGTCACAGTGATTGAGCTGTGATGCTGTGAGTTTTGGCTTCCAGGCAGCATTGAGGGCTAGAATTGCCATGTCACCTGGAAGCCAAAGCTCACAGAAGGACAGTTCAGTCACAGATAACAAGAAAATAGAGAAAATTAGTAGTTGTGATCCTGGTGCTCAGATTCTAGGTCTGAGGGAGCCATCACCTTATGAACCCAACAGTCAAGCCTCTGTGGACTCAGCTGGGCTTCTGGGTTTTTGGCTCTTCAGCACCTGCTGGACTTGTGCATCACTGGAGACAGTAAGTGCACAGCGCATTTGAGCTATAAAAACAGGGACACCAGACAAGTCTTATATTTCTGTATGATTAGTTCAGTTTGGCACATATGTCATGAGTCCAGTTCATTAATTCATTAGACTCAGAGTTGTCTCCAGGAATCCAGTTTGTGACCGTCAGAGCTTTGTAGCTGGAGAGAACCTTTACAAGAGAAACAGAACTTCTTCCCACATCCATCCACCCTGTCTTTATTCCTGTGTACAATATTTTGCAGGTATTCCAGACACTGCATAGCACTGGACAGTCCTCAATGGTCCGTGACTGGGTGATGCTCTCTCTCTCCAATTTCACACAAAGAACACCTGTGGCAATGGCAATGTGGAGTCTTTCCTGTTTTTTTGTCAGTGCTTCCACCAGTCAGTGGATTTCAGCAATGTATCCTAAAAAGATTGAATGTGTGCCATTTCTGGGTAATTATAGTGTAAAGCCTTGAAGGATAAGGGTACAAGTGTAACACAGCACAAAGGCAGTTTTACTGCAGATAGTGATGGTATATATTGCTTTGTGCTGTTGGTACCTCAGGTTTGTAGGGGAAAAAAGAGAACTTCTAAACAGATTATGACAATAAAGTTATCTAAAACTACTGCTTTAAGATCAGTTCCTTTTGACAATGCTAGATGATTGGGAAAGTCCTTACTTTGAAGGACTTTTTAAAAGCTTCACCAAGATAGCACTGCTGTGACCTTTAAAAGCTTTGCTCTCTATTCCTTCTGCAAGCTAAAATACATTGAAAAAAATGAAAAAAGCCAACAAACTCAAAATCAAGAGAATTATCCTCTACATACAAACTGTATTTTGCAGTTATCACCCTGTCTATGCACTGCAGTAATTCTGAGCTTTGGCAGTGGAATGCCATCAGCCAAATAAATTGGAACAGGAAAAAGATACATATATGTAGGTGGTATTAGTGCTGGGTTTATTTAAAAACAAACAAACCCATTAAACAAACAGAAAAATAACTGTTGCATTTTGTGATCAGACAAAAATGTGGCCATTTGTCATGTTTGTAATGTCCTAATGACTCAATTGCAGCAGTGCTCTTTGGCTGTCAGCAGTTGCTGATTGCATTGTTTGCTCCAATGGATAAAGAAAACTACTGCTAGCTTGAAATTATTTCTGATGATAAGAAATTATGTGATGTTAATGAAGAAATAGGATTTATGTAGTAGCAGTTAATTGCTAGATGACAGTATTTTGCACTTGAATGTTGTTGGTAAACTCAAGACTAAACTGTTTTAATGGAGACCAGTGTTTGAAACTGCTAAACCAAAAGAAGAGCAATGTCTGTCATTTTATGACCTTAACTTACATTTCAGTCTTCCACATATTATCAGTAGAATGGGAAAATCAGAGCAAGTGGATGTTAACATCTTCTGTTTGGTGGCCATAGACTTCTACCGACACCAGATTGATGAAGAATTGGATCGGAGGGCCTTCCAGTCGGTGTTTGAGGTGGTAGCATCTCCAGGAACCCCATACCATCGCCTACTGACTTGTTTGCAAAATGTCCACAAGGTCACAGCATGTTGAACATCCTGATGTGTAGTGGAACTGCATGACTAATGTTGGAATATGAATTATGGGGAATGCAAGATCAAGAAAATACCTGGGGTTGCATTTGTGATAAATATGGACCTGTCAGTTTTCCTTCCAGCACGCATGGACAAGTGCTCTGCAGCACTGGAAATCACCTGAGAAGTCAAGTGTAGTTGTTGTTGACACCAGGCACCTCTAAGTGGAAAGAAGTATGTCAGTGTTTTTCAAGTGGTGTTGGGGACTGACGTGAGCCACACATCCTAGCTGTAAAATGCGGGCTAGTACCACATGCAAGGTAGCTGGTATTCCTCTTCTTCCCAGTATGCAGCTGAAGCCACTGTGGTGCAGCCAGTAAGACACTGACAGACTGTTACTACAACCTGCAGTCATTAGCCAACTTCATAGTTTTATGTACCTGTATATACCGTTGTGTATTACAGAATAGAATTTCTTTCCTAATGTCTCTCTCAAACAAAGAAAAGAGAAAATGGCTTTTATGATTTACACTTCCAGCATGTAATTTCTCTCTCTGGACTTTCTGATATCCAGTGGTGTATGTGTTGGTGATGCCAGAGATATAGTGCACATACGTAACCACACGTTTATCTTTTTTCTTCTCAGGATTTCAAATTTGAGTACAGTATATCAGTGAAAGAAATTTTAACTTAAATATTTCTATATTATGTACAGTATGTAAAATTGTAAGATGTGTGGTGCATGAGCTGTGCTGTAATTGGAGATGAACAAAAGCCATGCTACTGAATGTCTTGACATCTGTATTGTCCTCATTTTTTCTGCTTGTGCTTGAATTCATGTTCCTTTTGGAAATCCATCTTAATGTACAGATTACATCTTGTTTTGCATCTCACTTTTTCTTAAAGTGCTTTAAAACTGGAATATGTTGATTAATTTGTCTTGAGAAACTGTACTAAGGAGGCATTCTTGTGATCCACTTTACTGTAGCTTCTTTTGAATTCCTTTATTTTGAGACATAATGGTAAAAAAGAGGACTAGTTACTCTGGATCAAACTTTAGATACTTAAGAAACTGCTCTTATTTGCTGCACAGCATTTTAAGAGACAAAATGGTGCAAGCTCCCCAGTTGTCAACAACCATTTGATCTTTCCTAACTGAGACCATGGAGTCATCTGGACCACTCCGATGTAAACAAATTTATGGTAGCAGTAAAGAATCAGAAGGCTACTGTGGTCTACTTTGGGACTGGCTAAAGTGTTAGATTACACAACCTCTTTTATTACCTGTTGTATCCATAAAGCTTTAGACACAGCCACAACACAAATTTCCATGAATTTCAGGACACTACACAGGGCCAGATTTAGCTTTTACTCACCACCCAGGGAATACCATTGATTCCTAAACTTTACCTGAGGAAATCTAGCACAGCATTTGTCTTTAGTTGTATTTGTTATAAGTCTTGCATTATAGAGAAATGATACCTTGGTTCTCAGTCAGATCCTACATTTAACCTCCCTTCATTTTCTTATCACACCTTTTGGTGACACTTGGAAAAATGAGATAGTGTTGTCAGGAGGAGCATGTACTGTATGTATTTCTGTATATAATGTATATGTTGAAATTATACACGTGACAACATTTAATGTATACAGATGTGTATATTTGTATTTATTAAACCCATGTATTTAAACTAATTCCAATCTAGACCAAAAATTGTTGCTTCTGCCCGTAAATTGATTATAAAGGAATTGTCCGCTGGTGTCACTTCCTTTTAGAAACTGGTAGAGGAAATTGATAGTATGGGCAGTAGAAACAACTGTAGATGTTGCTGTATTTAGCTCTCTACAGGTCTTCTTATCTAGAGCAATTATTTCTGTCCTTAGCTGGGTTACTCATCTTCCTTGGGCCACACCACTGTGGTGATTTTTAAAAGAAACTGAACAGGATTTCAGAAAAAGGTTTAATAAAATAGATACTGTTTGAAAGTTTTTGAGTTATATTGGAAATTATCTGACAAAAGTCTAATTCCAGGCAGTGAGATATAATGCCCTGTGTTTCATTAAGGGGTAGTATAGATCACTCTTCCCTTTTGTAATCACCAATAATCATTTTGTACTGTAAACCCACATACCAGTCAGTTTTTGTATAATATATAGTTTAAGTGAAGATATTTTTGTAAGGTATTTTCCAGAATTTAAAATAGATTTTAATATATTTTTTAAGCATCAGATTAGTCAAATTCTCACCATATAACTGTATATGTTGTGTTATGAAACTGTTAAATTCTTCATGATTTTAAGCTCCTCATGATTAACACAGTCCAGCTGGTTACTTTACCTTGGGATCAGAGGAGCTAGACCCTTTATAAAACTTTCCAAACCAGCTTGAGACTTCCTATAGAATCTTTCCAGCCAGTGAAGAAATACACTGACTTTAGCAGTCAGCACAGCTGGGTGAAAAACATTAGATGTGACAGACTCCCATTCCTCAAATGCCTCTTGCCAGCCTTAGAGCAAATCCTTGCATTACCTGTTTCAAGACAAGCTCTAGAGCTGATGCACTCAGTTCTAACCTCACACAGATTCACTGGTAGTAATAACTTCATCTGTTTTAACCTCTCTTGGAGATTTGTTGTAGTATATATACCTCCTGTAACGTGTCCTAAGTGTCTAAAGAAGGGCACCTCCTCTTAGGAAATTCTCTGTGACCTGAAGGGATTGTAGCTTAAGGGTCTTCCTAGTGTGGGAACACACTCCAGTAGTGCTTCAGTTCTGACATTTCACTGCAGCACACTTTCCTGTCTTCTTCCTAGACATTCTTTGCACACCCTCATTTCTTTTGGAGTGAAATCATACTCAAAACCACTCCTGTCTGCTTTTGGTGACACAAGCCATGAGGTGTGCCATAGGGGCAGTAACAGCAGAACAATGGCCACTAAGGGATTCTGATACTGGATTAAAAGGAAATAAAAATACTGCTTGTCCTTTGAGATTGACTCGATGCAAGATTTTATTTCACAGAGTGTTTTTAACTTGCTGTAAACAGAAAGCTAATTCTGAAAATTAGCCTGTTCATTTTTTCATTGAGAGCAGGGTAGAAATGTGTTTGGTCTTAAGACATACAGTGAAAAGTGACATGCAGTGAAAGTGGCTTCTTTACAGCCTTACAAGATGTGAGATATGGCATGACTGAGAGCATACTTGAGACAGATTAATGTTTAAAACTTCATTTACAATTCAGTTGTCAAAGAACCTACTTTACTAAATCTATAACGTGGCCCTCCCCTAAGAATACTGTATGCCAGCCAACTTGCTATAAATAGCTTTTGGACCAGCTACCCACTGGCCCATTAAATAAAGTTTACTTTGTGTTTCATTTCAGCGCATGCCCCCTCCCTTGCACTGAGTGCAAGAGTGAGGAGTTGCAAACTACAACTTACTGTAAACCGGTTCTTATTTGCAGGATTTAAAGTATTTTATTTACTATTTATGTTGTTTTCCAGTTGAAATTGAATGTGAGTTTATTTTAATCTTCTCTAAAGTGTATATACTCAGATGTCATTTCTTGCCTAAAGCATCTAGTAAATGATTGTGTGTTACTTTTGCTTCAGTAGGAATGCCTTCTTAGCACCAAGACATTGCTTGTTTCTTAACCACCAGCAGCATTCCGAAAGCACTGAGTAATGAGTGAACAGATTTAGGTCCAATGAAGGGGGGCACAAGTGGAACTTTTTGGGTTAAAAGTTATTTGTTGATATTGGGTAGATTTGCCTTACGAGCGTTCTGTCTTGCCATTCTTCTTTTTCAATGGCTGTTAACTATATAGCAGATGAGGTTGTGTCAAAAACACTGCAAAGACAGTTCTCCAAGAGCAGCAGACCTGGTTTGTCTTAAGATTTTGTGGAACTGTCAGGGCTGAGCATTTATGCTTCCTAAATAAAAGAAATTTTAGGGTATAATGAGCAATAAATAATAGCAATAAGCAGTTTAATTAAATTCAGTCATTCAGGATCTTACCCGGCGGTTGAAAGGGGTGGGAGAAGATGGGGAACTAACTGAGTACATTCATTCCATTAATCAGACTTTTTCCATGTACAATCCCAACTAAACTTTATACTAAAGGTAGAAATCAACTGAGTGACAATGGTATGTGCTTTGCTCTTCTAAAACAATTTTGATTATAAGGATACATTTGATGAAGGTTACAAGAGGGCAAAATACTTTGCTAGTTTTTAGGTAGTTTAAGTATTTTAAAGTGAAAACAAGCTGCTGTAAAAACTAGAGTAAGCAATGTAGCAAAATTTTGGGGAAATTAATTATGTTAATTTTACCTAATACTGAGATTTTGGGTGAACTCTTTGTGCATGCTACCTAAGTATCCATTTAAAAATCTTGAGAATCCCACAGTCATACCCAGGAGAGCTTCTACTGTATATCAAGTTTTTAGCTGTATTCAGGTAACGGGGTATAAATGCTGCAGAGCATTTGTGAAGCATGCGCTGCTTTTTGTCATGTGCATTTTGTGTGAGCTTATCATTCCCATCAGTCCGTGTATACACACCATCAAGTTGGATAAACTTGACAAGGATAAGGTAATGCACCCTGTGGTGGGGTATAGTTTGAGGGCAATGATGAGCAAAAGCTTGGAGCCCCAACCTGAAAGCAATTGTACTCAAGGGAAAAGGAAAGCATATAATTTTAGATGTATGTTTAAGTTAAAAAAAAAAATGCTGAAAATACTGCACATTGAAACTAAAAGAGAAAATAAAATGCAACTATTACTGTAAGTGATTTTTTCTCTGGTTATTTAAAAAAAAAGGCTTGATGCATTCTTACTAGAGTTTTTCCCCAGTGTCTCTTCTTTTCAGCAACTGTCAAATACTGAGTATTATTAAGATATGCAAGAATACTTTAACTCTCTGCAAATGTAGCTATGCTGCACAATCACACTGCTGTTTGCAATTAACCAAGAACTATCACAGTTGAGCTTTTAATTGTATCTAATAGTCATGCTTGCCAAAACTTCTCTGGGATTCTAGATGAGATCAGAAAAGGCAAAATTTAAGTGTACAGCTGTATTTGTGAATGAGAGTGTATTTATCCACAGCAGTCCTGGGGAGAGATAATGTTACACAGGAGAAGAAATGGTTTAACTTGCCGAAGCTTGGTTTCCCAGCTGTTGGGCTTGCATCTTAAAAGAAACTTCTGGGTGGTCCTGCTGCTGAACACTGGAGGATCTCTTGCAGTACTCAATGGCTCAGAGACATCTTGTTTTGATTAACTTTGCAGCACTTGGCTGTTCTCTGGAAACTCTGGCATAAGGTTTGAAGTAGTAGCTTACTGTTGAAAGCACGTGCTGGTTTTGTCCTTAGTCAAAATAACTTTTACATCTTGTTTTTCCTTGTCGGCGTTGGTGGCAACTGATCAGCCTCCGTGTCACCTTTTAGTGTAGCCGTGGAGCCAAGGGACAGAACTGTGCTGTGGTAAGTGGCTTTGTCTTCAGAGCCGGAGACTTGTTTGAGTAATAAAGTCTTCATCTTTTTGTCACTCATAGAAGAATACCCATTTAATTCTGGAAATATTATCCCTAAAGATGAATTTCCGAGCAATGAAGCATTCCACTTAGTAGACTAGAACTTTTTCATTTACTACAACTTTTCTGCTTTCCTCACTGCCTCTCCTGTCCTGTGTAGGTATTGGGCTTGTTTTCCCAGTTTTTAGGCAGTGCAGCTGTAAGAGTATGGCAGCCATCATTTGGGAATTGGCATGGCTCCACCCCAGTTACAAGACAAAAAGCTTTGATTGCCTGTAGAATCATACATAATTATACCATAAGTTTTGCATAACTGTTTGAAGAGATGAAAAGATTTGTAACTTGTACATTTGTTAAAAAGTTGGAAGTAGGAACATGAAAAAGTTTATATAGTTTGTATAGAATGTTATCTTCTGAGTAAGCCAAATCTTCTACTCCTCTATTGCAGCTGTAATTCTGCCTTAATTTTGTTTCTGATCTTTCCCATGGTGTACACATCCAGGTATGGCAGAGTAGTCCTTACCCCAGGTGCTGTTTTAATATCCTCCAAGCTGCAAATGTCATGGGTAGATTTTGATCAAGTGCAACCTGATTGTTTTACCTCACTATTTACGTTTTGGAGTTCTTTCAGCCAGGCTGCAGTGTATGGGCTCCTAACAAAATGTATCCCTGAGGGCTGGGTTTGACCATACACCAGATGCCCACAGAGCTGTGAGCCAGGTTAAGTCAGACCATTTAAATACAAAGTTTTTGCTGATCTAGCTCATCTTGAATTACATGCACTGTAAAACTTCAAGTCGGTGTTGAAATAACATCTCCAGATTAGAATCTTAGTCTTTTCTATCCCTTTCTTCGCCTGAGGAAGAGGCACTAAGTGTGTTTTCATCCCTGTCTTGCTGTTAAATGGCTCTAGGATTGAAGCATGTGTCTTGTCCAATGGAAATACAAGTATAAAGCTTTCTAACTTAACTTTTCTTGGTGTGTCTTGTTAATGTTGACATTTCAAATACCATCTTTGGCATTTGATTTAACATCTATGAAAATAACACAATTCATTGTTTAACTTCTATTTCAGGCAAGTTTGGGCAGATACGCTTTTAATTACACTTTGTTCATAGTCATTTTTCTTTGACTTCGTAACTGCTTCGAACTACCACTTTTTTTAAATGAACACTGGATGCTGCAGAACGGGGAGGTATTTTTAAGTGCTTTCGAGGCTTCTGATCCTTCCGTCTCTTGGTAATGTGGCTTAAGCTCATTCCTTCTCCTGTCTTCTTTCCATATTTCACCTGTCGAATGCTTGAAAATAAAAGTTGTAGGTCATCAACAGATTGGTATGTGACTAAGTAACAGAGGATAAGACTGAATGATCCAAAGTACCTGCAGTTTATGAAGTAACTGGGAGTCCTGAAGAAGTGAATCTTAAGAAGGGGACCAAATTTGCAACTTTTTTGCTACTGAACGTAGCAATCTAAGAATATCCTTCATATATTTATCTTCATCAGTACCAAAATCAAATGCTTTCACAATGACATTTCAGTCTGTACTGTTGTTGCTTTACTGCTTTTGTGGTTCTGTCTGTGCTCACTGAAGCAGCATATTTATATACTGCAGTTACTTAAATGTGAGCTTGTGGATAGTACCTGTCCCCATTGCAGTGTGATCTGATAATACTAAAAACAATGTGAGAAACACGATCTGGCAGCTGGGAAACTTGCAGGCAGCACTAACAGTAATAGTGAAAGGACCTGCTGCTTCAGAAAACATTATCTGGGAGCAAGTCACATTATCAATGGTAAACAGAGGCTTGTACTATGCCGACAGGTTAATTTTCCAACTCTCCCACTGGCCTGCTGTGGGGTTTGAGAGTATCCCTGCGTGGGAAATGTACAGCAGACTTGGTCTGATTCGAGTTGAGTTGTCTCACATGACAGGATTAAGCAAACCTATGTTTCTTAGATCCATAAAAATCCAAAGTGCTTATTATACCTTAGAAAATAATGATGAATCCAGTGGTGATGATGGAGCGTTGTAAGAAGTCATGTTGAGTTATCATGTTACACTTGAAAAGATTGCTGCACCATATGTACTGCTGAAAGTTTGAGGTGCTCAGTTTGTTGCAGTGAGACTTACAGTGCTTAAAGTTCTTTTGTGTTTTTGCTGATGGGTTAAATATCGTCAAAGTGGTTATTAATTATTAACTTAGTGAGGTCTAGCTCTCCTTTGTGCTGCTTTTGTTCTCAGTTTGACTGCATTAACTCTAGATGAAATATAAATGCCAGTCCCAAACTAACAATGATCGAACTGTATTGTTCTGTGTAGCTTAATTACATGAAAAAAAATCAGGACAGGAGATCAAATTTATTATTTCATGTGTATTCAGTCATGTTTTACTGGCTATAAAACCTCATATAGACAGGATAACTTTAGAAGCTGAGTAGCATAAACAAGAATTTAGCCCTAAATTACATATTTTGAAGAGAATTTCAAAGCCTGTCATGAGATGGGCATTCATTCAAAAGAAAATAATTGAAATTGACATTTTAGCAGGGCCCAAAAAGGGTAGGATGGGGGTCTGACATATGTTTTTTCCCTTGTACTTTTCTGCTGTAGAGCTCCCAGATGTAATGCAGGAAGGAAGGAAAGGATTTGTGCAGCAGCCTGGTGTGTGCTATATATGAGTAAAGAACCTTTTGTCTGCTGAGGGCCAGTAATGGACAGGAAAAAGCATCCATGTTTGTTAAATAAAAATATTCCCAACCACAAGCAGTTGGATGGTCCATTGCTGCCTGTTGCAGGTTGTTACTTTTTCTCTGTGCAAATATATATGCATGTAAATATATATCATCACCTGGATATATCATATATAATATATTAAGATCCAGGCAGTTTGTGGGCCTTGAAGCAGTTGTCTTCTCCTTGGAGACCAAATAGCTGTGGTGCACCGAAGGACAGAGAAGCATCTATGACACTTTTAAGGGCACTGCAGGACAGAGCCAAGATGATTCCTCCTGGGAAAGGGAGGCTTCATATAATGAGGTTGCAAGATACAGCCCAGGGACAAAGGAATGGTAGGAAACAGCATCTTCTCATTCAATGGCTGTGTTCACCAAATTATGCTTGAAAATGCTGAAGGTTCCTGTTGTTAAAGGTGGGAGACCATTTTTTAGGTTGCTCCCAGCTTTTGTGTTTAGTTTTCTCTTGCACCATGGGTGTTTACAGAGCAGCAAGGAAAAGAAACACATTTTCAGTAAGCTGTGATAGTAAGTTGAAGGAAGGTTGCAGAACTTGAAACTGCTTCTTAGTAGAGTTCTGCAACCTTAGACTTAGACCTTAACTTGAGTGCTCCTTTATATTTGATTATGAAAAGAATAAATACTTAATTTGTTCTTTGAACTACAATTTTCCCTGTAAATTACTATTCCAGAGTCAGCCAGAACTGTCTTTCTTCTTTTTATACAGGTGCCTTTCATCCACTTGAGGAAAGCAAATATGCTTTTTTTTCCTCTCCTTAAAATCAAAAATACTAAAAGTTTTTCTGCTTTTTCTAGTTACAGTTGCATCTCCTAATATTGCTGCATTTTTCTCTAGTGAGAGTCTGATGTTTTGAATTTTCACAGGTAATATTCTCGCCTTATTTGGTTTTTTGATCGCATTCCAGAAAGTTTCTTCTTTGAAAAGATGTTACTTTTAAGTTACACAGTTTTGATGTACCAACGTTCGTTGCAACATTAAGGCTTATCAGACACTGGTTGGTTTTTGGTTTTGTAAACTGACCTCTTGACATAATGATTTAAAAAAGAAAAAAGCCTGACTGGAGATCATTTATAGAAACTTGGTATGGCACAGCTTATTCTGAAACATTTAAATGTTGGGTAATGCTTAGCAGTCCTGCTGTCAGGGAAATCATCAGGAAAACGGTTTTGGTAGAATGAAGATGGCTCCTGCCCAAAATGCTTTTTGGGAAAGGGATGGTTTCTTATTTCTGTGGTTCAGTCTGGCCTTGTCCAATCCTTGAAATTTTCCATCTCAGCCCTGTGTACACACAGTCCTGCAGTATCTGCTGAATCTGTCCACTGCTGTCCCTGTTCTTCCATCTCTGTGTGCAGTTTGATTAGAGCTGGCTGCTGGCTTGTGTTTCATTTGTTCACCATGACTGACAGTCATGTCTGCAGGTTGGCTGTGTCAACTCAGCAGCTTCAGATAAGTTACCAGTACTATCACTTGTTGGTTGCTTTTATCACTTTTTCTGCCACATCCTCACCAGTGCCAGTTTCGTTCAGGAAACACTGTTCTTCCCCAGGATATTTAACTGGGGTTGATGAGTGAGGCAAGTTTCAGCATTCTTCCAACACCAAAAGCAGCACAAGAACCTTTTCTCTGTTCACCACTGATAGCTTTGGCAATAGGGTGTTGGTCGAGTTCTTTTACCCCCACTCTAGGCAGGGCATCCTGCTACAACTGGGCACAGTATTAACCCTGGGTTATTCCCTGAGTGACCACGATCCACTTGGTCCCACGGCCCCACCCTTGGAGCCCAGCAGTTTGCACCTCATCACTGCCCACTTACTGAGCCCACCCCTGGTCAGTTTGTCTGTGAGGCTGTTTTGGGGGACAATGCCTCAAGCCTTGCTGAAGTCAAGAGAGATGAGTTGCACTTTCCTCCCTTTATCCACTACCTGGTTGTTTCATCAAACAAAGCTCTCAGCTTAGACAGGTGTGATTCCTCTTTCCCAAATCCATCCCAATTACTGCCACTGCCTTCTTGTCCTTAATATGCTTGGAAATGGTTTACAGAATTGTTTGCTCCATCACCTTCTCAGGGATTGACATAAGGCTAAGCCTGTAGTTTCCCACATCCTCCTCCTGTAGGACCGAAGTGATGCTTGTTTCCAATCCTCAGGAACCTCCCCTGATGGCCACAGCTTCTGTGACATCAGCCAGATTCCTCAGCCCCATGGATGCATCCCACCACATCCTGTGGACTTGTGCATGCCCACCTTGTCTAAATGTTCCCCAGTTTCATTCTCTTCCATTGAGGGTGAGCCTTTGTGGCTCCAGTCCTTCCTGTGGGTGGGACTGGGATTCCTGGAATCCTCCACCAAATTTGGTGCTATTGGACATAGCTTTGGTTTTCATTTTCCTTTCAAAAACATGCTTTTATTATGCTTTTATTACTTTAAAAGAATGCTGAATCCAGGCTTTTTTCACAGCCCCTCAGTGCAGCTGAGGGCGCCCTGTCCCACTGCTCCTCATGGTGCCCACCAGCTCCATGGGCCTCCCATCCCGGGACAGGTCTGCTCCATTCTGGGGCTTGTGCCAGCTGCCTTTGGGGTGTGGGGAGGGAGAGCCTGTCAGGGACTGTTGGTGGCAGATTAAAACCTGAATTCACGGCCGGCTGCTGAAGTGGCCTCTTCCCGAGGTAAAAGCTTTTGTAGCTTTCCCAGTTAACTTTGAGCACTCCTGCCTTTTCCGCTCACACGGTTTAGCTTTGACTTTCTTCTCCTTATCTGTCACTAGAGAGTAATTGTCCCTTTCATAAGGACCTTGCTTTAACCTTGAACAGCAGTTCCCGTGGCACCTGATGTGCGTTATGAACTATATATACTGATGAAAGAGTGAGGTACAGTCCTAATGTCTTCCTTGATGTTTTCTTTTTAAATCTGTTTCAAGGAGCCCTTTCAGATGGAACATGAAAGCTCTCCCACTTACTGTAAAATTCCTTATGAAATATTTTTGTTTTGAAAATAGACATATTTAGAATAGTAAGGTAAAAGCATAGTCTTACCAGGCTGAAGCTCCAATATCCAAGCTGTTTCCAGTTGCTCTTATCTGTCCTTTCATCTGGTTCTAAACATGAAATGGGCATTTCATTATTAAATGCATACAGAGCCTTTCATTCTGGGGGATACTCCTGTACATACTTCAGTGGGGCTTTTTGCAGTATGTGGTAACTTACAGGCAAAAGGTAGACGTTTTTATGACAATACTCTGACAGGGAGTGCTGCAACAGGATTATATACTGGAGAGGGAGAACTCTCCTTTTAGGGACATGGTTGAGGAGACTCACAGAATCACAGTATGAGTGAGGTTGGAAGGGACCACAGTGGGGCATCTGGTCCAACCCTGCCCAAGCAGGGTCAACCCAGAGCAGATGCCACAGGATTGTGTCCAGATGGTTCGTGAATAACTCCAGTGAGGGAGACTCTACACCCTCTCTGGGCAGCCTGTCCCAGTGCTCAGAACAGTAAAGAAATTCTTCCTCATATTCAGGTGGAACTTCCTGTGCATCAGTTACTGCCCATTGCCTCGTGTTCTATTGCTCGGCACCACTGAGCAGAGTCTGGTCCATGTTCTTGACACCCTCCCTGCAGATACTGACAGACATTGATGAGGTCCCCTCTCGGTTCGAGGTGAACATGCTCAGCTCCCTCAGCTTTTCCTCAGAAGAGAGACTCTCCAGACCCTTAATAATTTCTGTCACACTCTGCTGGACCCACTCCAGGATCTCCATGTCTCTCGTGTCCTGAGGCGCCCAGAAGTGGACACAGTGCTCCAGATGATCCTCACCAGGGCTCAGCAGAGGGGCAGGATCACCTCCCTCGACCGGCTGTCACTGCTCCTCCTAACGCACCCCAGGACTCCGCTGGCCCTCTTGGCCACAAGGACACGCTGCTGGCTCATGGACAGCTTGTGTCCACCAGGCCCTCCAGGTCCTTATCTGCAGAGCTGCTTTCCAGCAGGTCAGTCCCAGCCTGTGCTGGTCCATGGGGTTGTTCCTCCCCAGGTTCAGGACCCTGCATTTGCTCTTGTTGAATTTCAGATGGTTCTTTTCTGCCCATCTCTCCAGCCTGTTGAGGTCCCTCTGAAGGGCTGCACAGCTCTCTGGGGTATCAGCCACTCCTCCCAGCTTTGTGTTGGCAAGGAACTTGCAGAGGAGGCATCTGTTCCTTCATCCAAGTCATTGATGAACAAATTAACACAGGGCTCAGTATAGAACCCTGGCGGACCCCACTGGTGACAGGTCTCCAACTAGACCCTGTGCCACTGATCACAACCCTCTGGGATCTGCTACTTAGCCAATTCTCAATCCACCTCACTGCCCACTCACCCAGCCCACAATTCCTGAGTTTGCCTATGAGGATGTTGTGAGACACGGTGTCGAAAGCCCTGCTGAAGTCAAGGTAGACAATACCCACTGTTCTCTCCTCAGCCATCCAGGTGGTTGTTCCCTTGTAGAAGGCAGTCAGGTTGATCAAGCTTGATTTAGTTTTAGTGAATCCATGCTGGCTGCTGATCACCACCTTGTCTTCCATGTGGATATATGGCCTACGCTCATAGGAATAAAACTGAGTTGTTCTGGAGCAGGTACCTTTTTGTGCTTGCACCTGGTAACAGATATGAGCTGCCTGTGGCAAGTGGATATAACCAGAAATTCAGAATTCAGTGAGTGGAGGGCATGATGAAGGTTCCTAGGCTTTCTGCCTCAGCTGGACTTGTAGGAAAAGAAATGAGTGCAGAAACTGAGCTTTATTCAGCTTACAAGAGGAAAGCTGCAGAACTGCCAGACATGCAGAAAAAGGAAAACCAAGAAAAAGCATAGATGTGTTGTTAAGGGTAATGAGCAATGCACATTCTCTAGCAGGATTAGGATGGGAACAGGAATAGACTTGCCAAGCTAAGGGAAAATCCTTTTTGAAAAACGAAGGCAAAAAAATCCTTTAATGAGTTTTGATAGGAAAATTGACAAGTATTACCAAGAATCAGGAAAAGTAGCAGTTAAATGGCCAAGCTATGCAAGATGTTCACAAATCTTCAAAGATGAACTCAGCAGCGATTAATGGGAATAAAAACTTGAGCAAAAATGCTGAAGAGTACTTGAACTTGTTAGCTCACTAATGTCTGTGATCCTTGCTGATGGTGTTTGTACAAGCATAAAGTGGGCAGATGTGAGCCCAGTGATCACGGCAAGTGCTGCCCTTCTTGTAGAATCAAGGCAAGATAAGAAGTCCCAGCGAGGAGCAGGATGTGTTAGTTCTGCCCCAACATTGTACTGATGCTGTTGTTTGATGGAGCAGGGGTACAGTAAACTTTCTTCTGCCTAGAATATAATATGTGGATTCTCCTGTCCATCTCCCACAGCCTGCAGGACCTATGTAGAACTTCTGGGAAGGAAGGAAGTATGCAAGCAAAGAAAATTTATGAGGTAGCTCAGAGAAATAATGAAAAGCACTTTGAATAGTGCTCCTATGTTTGTGCAAAGGCAAGACACAAAGACATCAAGAGGAGGAAGTAAAATGCAATGAATAATATTAGTGGACAAGAGAAATGCATTGAGACACAAGTGGTGGCTTGGAGAATCAGACTGTACAGATATGAGTAGTGCAAAGCAGCAGAAATGATTAGTGGAGTGCAGAGCAGTGCACTGTGCTTGGGGAAAGCAGCACTGCTGCCATCACCACAGTGGGCAGATGCAGAGATGGACATGTGGGTTCCAGGGACTTCCTTGCCTTGCAGGAAGCCAAGTGAAAATCGAATGACAGCATGATTGTTGTGTGGTAAGGACAAAAAAGTGGCATACAGGGTGTTTTGGAAATCCAGCATGCTGGGAATACAGGTCATGCTGAAAATACAGCACTGCTTAACCCATGTGAAAGTAGAAACCTACCTGTATTAAACTGCAGCCAAATTGTTTTAATAATACAAAACCAGACAAAACAGATACAAATAATCCACAGAACAGTGAACAAAGCATCATGAATTCACTAGTTTCTTTAGGCTGAAAGTTCCTTTAGTCACCTCCTATGTGATGCAATAGCTGTACTTGATTACCAAAAAATAAATGTGGAGGGAAGGAAGCAGCACAGGAAAACAGATACAGCCCCTGCCTTCGGAGGGCACAGAGGTGAAGGTAGCAGCAGAGAAAGGGGTTTTATGCAAGTTCTCCAGGGAACAGCAGGCCTTTCCCATGAAAAGCCTACTTGACCTGAGGCCAAAGACTTCAACAAAGAAGAGACTTCTGCTCCTGATACTACCTCTTTTTTCTCTCTTTTCTTCCCTGAAGAAATAGAAGACTGGTGAGTGATCTAAGATTAAAGGTGCAGTGTTGCAATTTTGGGGCATTATGTCAGTTGTGAGAGATCAGACTGCGAATTAGGGAAAAAAAGTCAATTCAGAGGCATTACTAGAAACCCCATTATTAGAAAACCCAGACGTAATCTTTGATAAACCCACGAATATTTGCCAAGCAAAGGAAATTCCCCAGTGCATATGAAAGCTTAAGAGACAGCAGGCAGTGCTCTGAGCATGATAAAAAATTATAACCATTACAAGAGAGAGACCTGGGGTAGTATGTCCTGCAGAGCTAAAACGCTGATCCCCAAGGAGCTGCAGTGCAAGCCAAGCAGCAGCCCAGTTCTGGGGGAGAAAAAGAGGGAAAATCTGCCACACATTGTGCGGTTTTGCTGCAGGTGTATAGCGTGGGCCAGGAGAGGAGGGCTGGCATGGAGGGCTCCTTGGCAGGGGGAGCTGATGCTGCTGCAGCAGGAGATCATCAGCCTGAAAGGAAAATTGGGCTCTTGTGGAGTTGGATGCTGTGTGCAAGCCAGAGTGAAGTTAGCAATACTGAAAGGGATTCACAGTCTGGAAACAGTACATAGATGAAATTCAGGGTTAGAGCTGTACATTTATCCCTGCAGAGGGAAAATGGCAACAAGCACACATAACAAATGGGGAAAGTTACAGTTTGTAACTATGCTTGCTAGGATGTTAAAAGGCTGTGTGTCATCCTCCTGAATCCATGGGGGGAAATTGATGGCTGTGTTCAGGGTGTCTGAGGAGCACAGAGATTGCTTAGCAAGGTAACATAAAGTATCCAGAGAACTCAGTTTTTAGCTGAGTTCTGACTCTGAGAAAAGGATCAGTCTTAGCTGAACTGACCTTTTAAGGGTTAGATTACAGGTACATACTTTTTTCCGCTGTCAGCTCAGGCACTGGAATTACTGTCCAGTACTCCTTGGAGATACATACCCTGTGGATGATACTGTGTCTGATACCAGCGTCCCAGCCTTCCACTCCAGGCACTGGGACGGTCACAAAGGGAAAACAGAGACAAACGAGTCTATGGCCTAATCCAAGCTCTGCCCACCTGTTCCTATGGCTGCACCTGCTTGCTGTCAGTGATACAAACCCTAGAAACACTTAGAACCTTGCCCAGGTTTGCTTCCAGGCTGGGCTGCAGCTCTGGGAAGGCTGCTTTCACAGTCTGTCATACAGGGGAAATCTACCAGAAGCACTTAGTGATGAGAGGACAGCAGCTGCCTTTCATTGCTGTGCTGTGCTGGCTGGATTGTGTCCAGGACCTGCACCAGCTGGAGAGCAGTTTGTTAGCACTGCCTGCAGGTACCACTATCCCTACCCTTAGCTCCCCACCAGAAAATCTTCTCTGAAGCATTCATATGAGTTACTTAAATCTCTTCTGTTGCTTTTATTTAGCCTGGTTTGAGTTGCCAAGCAGCTTATTACACTTTGCACTAAACCCAGAAAAGCTGTGTAAGGTGACCCCCAGCCCATGCCCCCAGCCCTGGGATGGCAGGCACCAGCCACTGGTGAGTTTGTGAAATGCTTTGTCAAGCCCACCATCATGTCCTGGTCACCAGTGGACTGCTTCTGCTGAGCCCAGCCATGTGGCTGTGGCTGGGATGATCTCCAGCGAGTTGCAGTGTGGTCAAGCCCAGAGCTACATCACTCTGGTGTGGGGGGAATTTTACCTCTAGCTTCAGTCAGCATTTCCAAGTCCTGTTAAACCTGAATAACCACAATCCAGGACTCTTGCTTCAAATACATTGAGCGAAAATGAGGGTTCCCAAAGCTCTAGGGAAGTAAATTTGTTTCTTCAGAATACTGCCTATGCATCAGGAATTTTTTTCCTTTAAGAAAGAAATGGATGTATGGATTACAGTTGACAGTGTTACTATCTACTCTTAATTTTTATACTTTCACACACTTACCACTGCAGATACTAAAAGACTTTTGTGAAGGGTGTATTTACGCCTCTTCACTCCCAGGACTCTCCCAGGGAGGTTTCAGTATGCAAAGTTCCCTGCTTTCCTATATGCCAACAGCCAGTGACTGCCAGGTCACATATGCATTAAAAGTCACATTTGTTTTAAGTTAAACTTTGAAATCTTTAGTTAAACCAAAGTTAAACTTTGAAATCTATTTAATTACACTGGTGTAAAACTGTTTGTGGATGCTCCTCTGTGCTTTAATTGAAATCTGCTTTGCAGTGCTTTTTCTTTTGGAAAGCTGAATCTGTTTAAGAGTATCCACATGGGTTTGCAATCGGTTTCAATAAATAGAATTAAAACCAGGTTTTGCTTAAATTGCTGCAAGTTTTAATGCAAACAGGGCCTCTGCAAAACTGAAAATCCCCTGATTGTTCTGGACTATTTCTCTCCCCTGTGAGACTGAACGTTTTCATGTGTTTTCATGAGCTCAGTGTGGAGGTTCTCCAGTATCCAACCTTTTCCTGAAACAAGCAACCTACTTTGAGTTTAGCAGCCTCTCCCCTGCCCCTGACTGGCTCTTGCGCTTCCAATCAGGCACAGAGGAAACATTTAAACACGCAGTCCCTTTGCTTAGCCTCCCTGGCTCTGCTCAGAGCAGGAACCAGCCATGCAACTCAGCCCAGGTAAGGCCACACTTCACCATCCCCATTGCAGCTATGTTACATTTAACAGGTTTTTCCCCTCTAAGTGCCCTGATTTACTCTTTACCCCACCCCCTCACTGCACAAAGAGAGGGGGAGAGTAAACCTCGCCCGTGCCCCAGGAAGGCAAAGGCATGGTGAGAGCAACTTGCACACAGCTGCAGCTTCACCTGGTACAGCTCCCAGCAGCAGCTTTCCTGGATGAGAGCTGAGAGCTGGGGTGGGAGAGGCTGGGGATGGGATATGAAAGCTGCCAAGGGCTGTTAGGCCAGCCCAGGTCCTTGTGCCACTTCTGCACAAGGCTGGTGAGGATACTTTGGGCATGTGGCAGTCCCCCTGCTCACCCCCCTGGTGTAACTGCACGCCGTTTTCACCAGCACTGTGTAATGCAGCATCAGGGTTGCCACCCACAGATTAACAGATCCTTTGAAAATCCAGGAGCATATGCACCTCCTAAAAACCTCCTCTACCTTTTCCACATGCTGTTAAATTACCCTGATGCCTGAGTGTAATCTTCTGGCTGTTCCCTGTGCCCATGAATTACTCAACATGGCATGCTGGATCCTTAGCTGCGGGACAGTTTTTCCAGTTGTTTGTTTTGAAAGCTCTTAAGAGCAATATACGATCAGCTGAGGTTTCTAATTAACTCTGAATAGCTAGTCTGCTGCCACTCAAGTATAATGCTCATTAGCATCTCAGCTAACAAGCTTCAGTGTTTGCCCTCCTAATTAGCTTCTAGTTAGAAGTCTTTACCTATAC
>NW_008236769.1:10797321-10838840 GCF_000691975.1 Corvus brachyrhynchos | reverse complement strand
GATGTGCTGTTGTTAATTGCAGTTCCAATTGCTTTTACAGCAAACTCCTGAGAGACTGCTAAAGCTCTGGTTTATATAGCCTGATAAAGATCAATATCTGGGATACTTACAGCTACAGGTTCTTTATTCTTCTGTAAGTGTGTGTCTTTACCACATGTTATGCAAAGAGAAGGGGGGACAGAGCCACAGCTCTTAAAATTAATGAGGAAGTATTTTGCCTTTTAAACAGGTGGTAGAACTCCAGTCTGCTTAAAGCAAATACAACTTTCACAGCTAGTGCTGCATGAATGGCTTTCCAGGGTTTTTTCCATGCAGCTGTCCATACAATGGCTAGTTTTCCATGCCCATGGATTTCTAAGGGCTCATGAGTGCCCCACAAAATGCCCTGTTGCTGCTGATCTCAAAAGCCAGTGTATTTGTCTGTTGCCCGGACACAGAGCATGTCAGGTTGGCTATTCCTTGTGGGCTGCTGGTTCACGATGGTATTTCCGTGGAATGCTCTTAGCACGGTTTAATGTATGCCTGCGAGCTGGATTAACCCCTTAGTCCCTACGGCTTGGGAGCACTTACAGCAGAGTGGTGTCAGTGGGCTCAAACAGCTGTGCCCCTGCAGACCAGGAGAACTGGGCTGAGGGGAGCAGGGTCGAGGGAGGGAGATCCCACTAGAGCAGCGTGGAGCATGCAGAGGGAAAAGGTGAGTCTTGAGTTTCACAGAGCACCTGAAGCTGTTGTGCGCTTGTTCCATGGAAGTAAATCCGTTCTGTGCCTTTTCAAATCACATATTTACTTCTCAAAGAGGGGGAAAATACTGCTCAGCTTGGGGAAGATTTACTAGTGGGTTTTCACTCCAGACATGCCCAGAGCCGACCTGTTACCACTTCCTAAACTGAAACCCCCTTTTTGCTGAGCCTTCTGAAATGGGTTTAACACATCCTGTGCATCCTGCTGCTCTGTGTAGGATAAGAACAGGCCTGCACTGAAACCAAATACTGAATTTTATCATGGGGTGCCTGGATCCTTCTACCTTGGTAACTTCTTCCTTCTCTTTTTCTAAATGAAGGGTAAGGTATTGATGTTACCAAGACAAAGTTAGAAGAGAAAGGTGAGTCTTTATTTGTCTTGGTGGAATGACTGTAATCGTGTGATGCTTTATCATGCTGTAACTGCGGGTTCTAGAGGACCCTTGTACCCAAGCAGAGTCCCCCTGAAGCAACATGCAGGTGTAAGGATGTGCCCCATCAGTCCAATATAGTATCCAATTATATTTTAGAAAGAGAGAAATTCTGGTAATGAATATGCTTATGGTTCATAACACATTAATAATTTAATTTAAGTATGGCCTACTCACACTAATAGCAATAGATTTAAATAGTCATAGGTCTTTCAAATCTGCTTTACAAAAATGGGTAAGAGCTTTAGATGGACAGGAGGTAACCGGGCAAGTTGAAAGGGTGAGAGTATTTTTACACAATGTTGCATGTCTGGTGCTGTTCATATCAGGTCTAATATTCTGCTCACAAATGATTCATTAGCATTTTTTTCAGCTGTAAAAAATCAGAATTAGAATACAGTCCTTGATGAGAAGCTGACTTTTTGGATTTGACTTCCTATATCCAATTAATGTGTTGGAAAGTGGGAGTAATGATGGTGAGCAAATCTCAGTGTTTGAAACTATTTCAGTTATATATCAAAGAGGCATATTCAAATGAGCTGCTTAACCTCTGTTATCTGCAAAACTGGATTCCAAATATGTCATTTACTATACTGTACTTCAGTTGCAGATGGCACCATAAAGTGAAGCACATGATATGATAAAACTTTTTTTAGAAGCTTTAAAGTAAAACTTGAGTTTGTAATAAAGTAATTCCTTTTTCTAATAATGTCCACTTTGTGAGGACTTTGATGCTCTTAGTTTCTGGGGGAAAACCACGAAAGACCACCAGAGCTGGGGCTGTAACAACTACTGCCCTTGCAAATTGCTGAACAGATAATGTCAAGTGTGGAGGGCATCTCATGATCTCTGTCCTCTTTAACATGGTCTGCCCTAAGTATTTTTGTCATCAAACCAGTTTATGCAGTGCTGGCTTATTGCCAAACTTGTCACATAAAGTGGTTTTTTTTTGATGTGAGTATAAGCTAAATTGGTGTTGTGGTCTTTTTTATTAAGGCAAGCAATAAATTAAATTGTGGGATTGTCACCATTTTTCTAGGTACCATTTATGCTGACGGCACAGAAAGAGTAATGTTGAAACAACTCACAAACATACTGACTGAGTAGGTCCCTCTACCTTGACTCCATTTGGTTCAGTAAATGTTCATGAAGCTTTCTGAGTCTGAAAATGGAAAGGATCTTATAATCCTTGTTCTTTTTTCTGATAAGGCTGTGATCCAGGCCATTTCTTACAGCAGAACAGCCTTTCTGCATAGATCGTTAGAGAGGGCATCCCCTTAATTATTTATACTACACATACCAGGTGTGCTGATTATGAAATTTCCCTTGAGGCTCCAGAAGGAAATGAAATCCTAATAAATGCATGAGACAGTGGAACAATGCTAGAATCTCCTGGATGAAAATCAGTCATCCATGTCAGTGATCCTTCTTACAGTGGTTTTTAGAAACCATTGCAGAAGCTAATCTTCTTAGGCTTGTCATCCAAACTGTCCTGGAGGTGTGAATAAACTGCCCTTCCAGAGAACTTCAGTTCTCTCGTGGGAAACAAAGGAAAAAAAGGCTAGAGGAATACATTTCTTGTCTCAGGTAGGCGTGGAGGTGGCAGTGTTGATATTGAGGTTGACTGTGTTTGTAATTGCTATCATTGCACAGTGATGACTGAAACATGGTCATGAAGCTGTCTAGAAAATTCTCCATCAAAATGCTGGCTGAGAAAATATGAGGACTCTGTTTTGGAAATATGGGCTACCCTTGCCTTGGCAAGTGGAGCAATTTAATTTGGAGGAGAGACTGGAATTTGTTTGAGACACTTCTTATCCAGAGAGATCAGTGAAGTACAAGGGAAGGAAGGGCCTTTCTCTGCAGAGGGAAATGGAGAAATACCAAAGACACTCAACTGAGGATCAGAAAAGGAGAAAGACCTTGATGTGAGAGACAACAGGGAAAGCAATACAGGGGTGTGAAACAAAAAATTGTTCTATGATTCTGTGATTTAATGTAACAGGGAAAAGACAACACTGATTTTAACCCAGAGCAATGTGCAATGAGCATGACAAACCCAGTTCTCTTGTCCCTCTGCAAACAATACAATTTTTAAGAGGTGGAATAGATAAATATATGAATGATTCTATTAATTTTGTTGTTCACAGGAGCAGCTAAAAGGGTAAGATACTTGCAGAGGACAGGCAGCTGGTGAGAAGACTTTATAATGTGAGCTCAAAGGAGCGTGTATCCTCTTCTATCAAGGGACTGAGGAGGACTCTGAAAAGCTGGTGTTGTTCAGTAGAAGAGCAGAATGATGTTAGGAGTAAAAAGACATCTTTCAGAAAGTGGAGGTTGTGTTTGAACAGAGAAAATAGAAAAGAGCATACAGGCAAGTTAAATAAGGCAAGTTAAACAAGGCAGGTAAAATCAATTTTGAGGAGCAACTTGTTAAACTCATAGAAACAATGAGAAAACCCCTTCAAACACATGAAGGGTAGGGAGCCTGTCCATCAGCAGGCTTGATAGGCAATTGTAGTATAATAAGAACACTCAAAGTACACAGAGCTGTTACAGCAAGGCTAAATAAATCTTTGCTTTGCTGTTCATTATAAAACATCTCAGGGAGCTGTCTTTTCTGGAGCATTTTGGTACCTGAAAGCATCTAAAAGTGTGTTTTAAACTGAAGTGTCAGCAGAACAGGTTTAGAACAATTGGATAAATGCGTAATACTATTGATAAAAATAGGTGGTAGCCATGGTAGCCACCCAAGAGTCCCAAATGTGGAGTTCTTAAATTAATGGTTTCCTTTGATATGAACTAAATAATTGATGTGGCAAGTGAAGGTGGCAAATGCAACTGATGTTTAGGACTGTGTACACTGGTAAATCAAGCCTGCCTTGGTCAAATATATGGAAAATAAAATGAAGACTTCTAAATATGACATATTGGGTGGATGGAAAAATGAATTTTGTAGAAGGAACCTGTCACATATCTGTGTCCTTTGAAGCTCAGCAGCCCTTGTGCAGAGGTGATTCAGCTGATAAGGCCTAGCTGGACTTCCAAGGCCCCTTACCAACAGTCATCAAATCCCCTAAACAGTCAAGAAATAAAAGGGAATGTGTTCCTGTAGTTTTGAACTGGTTATGGTTCTAATTAGTTAAAGATAACAAAATAGAGGGAGGGCATTGAGTCATCCTTTTTCCAACTGCAGGACATCACCAGGTGGCAAGAATCTCTGTTGGTTTCTCTATTGTTAAATTACCTACTAAAGCTCTAAGAAAAAAAGGAGAGTTGACAAACTCACCAGTAAGACATTTTCAAGGTAGGCTAAAGTTAAAACTGGCTGTGAATATTCTCCATTTTCTCACCTAATCTAGACTTCTGCAAAGAATGCAGAAAGGGGAAAGAACCATACATATGCATCCACAGAGATGTCACCATTCAGGAAAGTATCTTGGTGTCATTGTGAGTAGTTCTTGGAAGGTATCAGCTCAATCCTTAGGAGTGATCAGGATGATAAATAGGATGCAAAAGACTTTAAAGAAGACCTAAAATAAAACGAAAAAAAGGCTTGTGTGTAAATCCTCAATATGCCCAGGTGTTGCACAGTGGGTAACTGTCTTAAATACAGGAGAAGTAGAAATAGGACACATGAAATCTGCAAGAATGGTCATAAGCACAGGAGGGTTTCTCTGCCAAGAGATTTAAACACAGGTTGGAAAGGACCCCTGGGATCACCATGTCCAGACTCTACTCCTGCTGGCACCACGGCACACAGCTTTTTCCTGTGTTTCATGTGTTTCTCAAATGCTGCCAGAGAACTGTCTGGTCCCTGAATGCAGAAAGCTTGTTCAGCTCTGCCTACATGTCAGTAGACAGCTGCACCACCTATTGTGCATTCCCCCCGTGTTCAGCAGTGTCATTCATCCTGAAAACTGAGCTAGATTCTAAAACTATTTTTTTTGGGTCGCATCTGAATTATCTATCATATCCACTGAAAAGCTGCCCAATTTTCCCTTCCCCGTCTCTTTTATGTTTGTGAAAATCCTTTTTCATATTTATTTTGACACCAGGGAAGGGAAATTTTTGAGTTTTGGCATCTGTGGGACATATGGGGAGAGGTAAGCATGTAAAATGTCTGATGTCTCTGCTGTTTCCATAGTCCTCATTAAAGGAAGGAGGGTGCAGAGGAATTTTTTGCTCGTACTGTTCAGAGAGATGGTTATGAGATAATCAGTGGAGAGAAGAGTTCATGGTTGTTTCTGCTGCAGAATAATTAGGCCGACAAAACCCCCCATATAGCTACAGTTAAAGGAACTGTTCCCCTTTTCTATATCAGTTTTCCTTACTTTATTTGAGATACAATTCCATACCAGTGAACCCCCATTTTTCCACAGTAAAACTCAAATCTGTGCAACAATGAATCAGTAATAACAAACCCACTACCTCATTGTAGCCAGATACAATTTCAATTGAGGATATCTGTTTTAAGTGGGCCAAAATATTTTATATAATCTACGTAGGAAAAAAACTTCGTTCATTTTCATTGCTTGATGCATGTTATTTTCTTGCTTGTAAAGTTCTTGAAATGCATCACAAATTGGTGGAAGATGCCTTCAGTGATCTGCATAACCATTCTACATCTATACTACTACAATACACCCTGGAGACTCTTCTCTGGGAGTCAGGGGAACTGGGAAGGCTCTGGGCAGTCTCTGGCTGCGAGACTGGGAATATGTCAGAAGAGAAAAGGTGAGGTACTGTCCTGGTCCATGGAAAATACATTTTCAGTTCTGGTGCTGCTTCTTGTTTGAAGCACACAGGTTTATCTTGGGTAGTGCCAGGCCCAGAAAAGGCATCCATTTGGATCAAATCAAATCATATTTAGAATTTGATGCATTTATTTCAGAGGCCAGACCAGTCTCCTGATGAACCACCCTTTCTGTCTAAGGACTCAGCTTAAATCTGACTAGAAGCTGTCTTTTTTAGCATTAGTTGGGAGTTTCTGCTTCTTAGGGCTACTGAGTGCTGCACCAACACCCAGTCTCTAGCTTATGTGGAGCACCTTTGGTGACTGACCTAGACAGAAGTGTGAACTAGAGGGGATATTTCTTTCAGATTTTGGCTATAGTTGCAACCACAGAAGTGACTGTGTCATTGATGAAGGTCTGCAGTGAATGTCCTTCTCACCAAGAATATCTGCCCAGGAGCTGGGGCTCAAGGGTTTGAAGATGTAGGCTGGCATGAAGTACAGGCTAGTGAGTGCTGTAGGAGAGCTCCACAGTGCTGTGTGGGAGTGTAGGATTTTCCTCATGTGACCTTTCCTTCCTTCTTTGTTTTGGGAGAATGATGGTGGTTGGTCTGTGAAAACAAACACTGCCAAATTGTGGGGAGTTAAATCAATGCTGAGCTCCTGTGCCAAGGGGGAAAAGTCCTGAGATGTGAAAGAGGAGGAAGGATACGGGGCAGTGAGACCTTGCTTGCCTCTGAGTAAGGGGTGGTGGTCGTACCAGCTGTGAGTTTGGGCGTCAGCCCATGCTGGAAAGTGACACAGTGGCACAAAGGCTTTTCTCATAGTGGGATTCAGAGGAAGGGGATGGTGTGCGCAGCAGGTTTTCCTGCAGTCTGGATTCTCTTTCGTTGTGGTGCAGAACACACACTGACAGATAATGCAGCAACTGCTGTGGATATCAGGGCAAGCTCTGATCTACATCTTGGTGTTCTGTGGGGGAAAAAAAAAGCCTGAGCTCAGGTATCCACTGTGGGGTGTGGATCCATCCTGTGAAATGCTCGTGGGAAATCCTCCTCAACAGGCAGAGGGTACAAAAGCATAAACCTGACCCTGATTTAGGGCTGGTAAGACTGCACTCTGTATTGTCACATGGTATAATTAATTTTTGAATATTTAATTATAATGTGATAGTGCAGGGAGGATTGACTGGCATTGCTCTCCAAAAGACAAAAGCAATATTAAACTTTCTAATGCTCCCACACCACTGCAAATACTGAAAAAACAGCTGTAGCAGGTCAGTGGAGACACAACTGTGTGGTATTTCTTCTGTAGCCATCAGGTGCTTGGCTGGAAGGACCATAAGCTGTGTTTGTGTCCGTACATTCAGACTTAGCAAAATGCAAGATTCTCTCTTCCTTTTCCTTAGAAAAAAAAAAAGAAGGAACTCCAAGGAATTTAATCTCTGTGCAACTGTGTACTTTTTCCTAACACAAGACTCCCTAACACTTTGTGATGCTCTAGATCCAGGATATCAAATTCCAGCAGCAGGTGTGTTCAGAGCTGCGGGGGTCCGGTGAGGAGGTTGTGTTCCTTGGCAGAGATTTTTTAATTATCACCTTGCTAAGGTGAGTGGGAAATTCTGTCTAAAAATCATCAGCGTGGAATGACAGTGAATTTTACCTCTCCCTTTCTTATTCTGTGGGAGGAAGTTTAGGGCACTTGGTGTTCACTTTTAATGCTGCTGGATAAACTAATGACTGTGTCACCGAGATGAGTCTGAAATCTAAATCAAAGTCTTGTGTAAGATTTTATTTCTGAATGGGCCTGAAACAAATTCTGGAGGTCCTGCACACATCTACCTACAAAATTATCTTGCTAGATATCTAAAATGAATTGTAAATATTTCCATTTATTCCGCCTATTCATCTATTCCTATTTAGAGGGATACCTCCTCTGTTTTGTCAAAAAGTGCCACTTCTGTACCTCATACCTCCTATTTTTATGGTTAGTCTGTTTCTGTGAGATTAAAATGTATTTATTTTCTCAAAATACTTTTTTGCAACTTCCAAATAGTGCTGCCTGCCCTTTTCTTCTTTCAAATGCATATTTCAAGAATTGGAAGAAACAATGAATTTGAAGAAAATCAGGCTCATGGTATTTAAAAACACATGTGTAGACTTGCTCTTTAATTAAAACCTTTTCCCTAACAATAAAATGTAGCTAGCTCATACTTTATTCTGTTGGGTTGTGACAAAAACACATTGGCTAACAGCTACTCTAAAAATTCCTTTAGGAAACGCCTTTAGTTAAACTTTTGCAGCTAAGCATCTTTTGAGGATGAAGAAGGTGAAGGAAGCTAACTAGGCACGCAATCACTGGGAAAACCATAGAAAATTTCTATAGCCTATTGTACTCCAGAGAGTTTTATGATCTGCTTAGCAGTCAAGGAGCCCAGACTCTTTTTAACCTCAGCTTAAACAAATGCTTAAAAATTCAAGGTAAAAGCACAGTGGTGGTAATAATAGAGATTTTAGTTTGACATTTTAACCCTAAAGTAAGGTTAGGACTTCAAATGGTGGGAACAGATGTGTATCTGGTGATTTCAAGAGGAGTTATTTGCAAGATACAGTTTCCTCTGCAGTCCTTTCCTTGGTATCTGCTCAGACTCCTGGAGACCCTTTTCCCACCTGTATCCCCATGGCAGCTCTCACGCTGCATCCCTCAAGCTGCTCCCACACTCTGCAAGCTCCAAACCTGGCCAGGTGAGTCAAACCTGCCCCTGTTGCTGAGGTCTCAGCTCACAGCCTTGCACTTGCTGCTTAAGATACAAATGATTGGTGTGGTGGTTTTCATATAATAACTTAATGGTTTTAATACTCATCTCAGAAGTGGTCGAACTTGGGTTTGGGTCCTCCTTCTCCCAAGGGATATTCAAATCTGCTTGTCCCTTCCCAGGCTGTAGGCAACCTCTCAGCCCTTCCTATTGAAGTTGTGCCACGGTGCAGAGAAGGATTCGCAGACCCGGAGAGGAGAAGCAAGTGGGGGCCTGACTGCTGCCTACCTAAAGGGAGGTGGGGAGCAGGTACCTGGCGGCATTCCCAAGGCTGCTCACTATATAATTTGCATTAGAACATCTCTGGATAAAAATCAAAACCAGCCCTGGAGGCAGAGTCCAAGCCCAGTGCCTCTATCCACAGGGAGAAGTTGCAACCACCTTGGCCTGGCAGCAGGTGCTATTTTGGTGCCACCCCAGCCACACCCTCTTCCTCCAGCCAAGTCTTTAAATGGAACTCAGGGTGGCTGCTCCCTCACACCGGCATCCGAGCCAGCTGAGGAGTGCTGGTTGTGCCCACGACTCCCCAGTCCCCAGGGGGCTTCAGAGGCATCAGTGCTGAGAGGTTCAGCTTGGCCACAATGTTTGGATCTCAACATGGAGGAAAGAAAACCTGAGGTACCCCAAAACCTTCTTTTGGTGAAAAAGTGGGCTCCTGTGGACTGTTAGGTTGGAGGAGGGGAGAAGTTATGGCTCATTTAGCTCCGCATTTTAGACTTGGAATTTCCTTTTGTGATGCCCTTCAGATCCCTGTGTGGCTTTGAGAACCTTGCCTGAAGTGAATGGAGGACATTTCATTGTGAGATGTCACTGAAGGACATGCAAGGTTAACTTCAGCTCTGGAGTGTCCAATTCTCTTTTGAAAATTATTTCAGTTTCACAGTCATTTACTAGCTTTAGAAATTTTTCCCCTTTGCTTGTCTCTGCCTTCTTGTGTAAAATAGAGATACACTACCTTCAGCACCCACCATATGTTAAAGAAAGATTTGTGATCCTCTGAAGGACAGCAGGCTGAGCACTGAGTGTTAAGTTGCTAATGGAAAAATTGGGCAGATGAGAAAATTTGGGAAAAATTATACTTGCTGGTGCCCTGGGTGAGATTGGAATGTCTTTTAAAGAGATACCTTTTGCTGGCAGTGGTAAGATGTGCAGATAAGAATGTCTGTCATATTCTTTAGGCTTAAAGTGAGCAGCTTTCAGCACGCAGGAATGAGGTTGTTGAAGGCTTATGGGCCGATTCAGGTTATTTATGATGGACTGTATAGCATGGGGAAGGCATTTGTTGGTGCAGTCCGAAAGGCTAGAGTTTGACAACTAAACCAAACCCACCTCGCTAGACCTTCTCAAGATACCCCTGGCAGAGCCTGGGTGACCTTCCTCCTGGGTTGGTACGAAATGTGTCCTCATTCCCCTCCCCACATGGTGCCTTGTCCTGCCAAACTCTCTCTCCCCAGATGCGAAGTTCAGCTCTGGGTCGGTGATCTGCTGTGAGGAGGCCTGCACTGACTTTAAAGCTCATGGAGGATCTTCTGTTCCTAGGACAGCAGGTACTGAAGCTTTTCTTCCACACCATAAAACTCTGATAAAAGTGTGGGTTTGTGCGTTGAGCCTGTGCTTTCCTTCTGCTCCTCTGAAAAGCTGGGAAGGGAATGGATCCAAGTGGTTCAGGGCTGCAACTTCTGAGTGTGTAGAAGGTGCTGCATTGTCTTCTCTTCAGCCAGAGGAGGTCAAGTTGGTCACTGTTTCAGTCCCCTGTAGGGAGTCACTTCACAGGTTGGTACCTTCTGGGCAGAGGAGCCCCCAATGTGACACCTGCTCTCTGTGGTGATCACTGACCTGTGTTTTCACAGGGTTTAAGCGGTTGGTGCTTTGTCCTTGAACCATTTGATTCCTTCTGATGCACTGGCTCTGAGGGTGCTCTGTGGATGGACCATTTCAGAGCTTTTAGCCAGTAGGCTGAAGGGGTGTATTTTAAAATGTGTTGACTTTTAATATTTTTTTTCATGGTTTTAAGAGTTCAGCAACTTTTTGTGCCTCATGGGGGACATACCTTCTTGCAGCTCCATATTGGACTTAACCATTTCCCCAACCTTTTACCTGCAGAATTCCCTAATGAGAATACTGGTTTAAAGACAGGCAAAGTAATTTCTGGTTTTTGGTGATTCTTATGTAACGCTACAGAGCACTGGAAAAAAATTGTGGCATCCAAGCATGGTTTTTGATTTTTAGAAGTCTTGGTTTTGCCTGAGATGGTGCTGTCTGTAAGGACATGCAATGCATTTCTGAATTTTTGGAGGGAAAATACAATGCTCTTCCACTTTCTGAGGTTTAATGTGCATGTAGAGATTTCCCTGGGCTCTACATTGAGGCTACGGCCCAGTCTTGCTTCAGCTGTTCTTTCTTCTCCTCTTCCAAGACTTACGTTGGAATAGTTACTTTTAGAAAGTAACCAGGTAAAATAATGTGCATGTGTATATATATGAAAATATAAAAACGGTGTGTATTTATATGTGTGTGTGTATAAATAAATAGCAATACAGATGTTGGCTCTGTCAAGTGTAAATGAGAACCTTATTCACAAGATTTGCTTACAGTTTTACTGTGGTTTCATACTGAATTGAGCAATTGGGAATGAAAGAGAGTTGATTTTTTTTTTTACCATTTCTGAGTGTACTGCAATCATATTATGTTGATAATCTGAACCAAAGCTGATCTTTCTTTCCCATATTGTAGCACATTGAAAGTATTGAGAGCCATCTAAATTATCTTAAAAGTGAGAGTGATTCCAGAAACTTGACTGATAACTCACACTGCCTGTAGTATTTTAAATGCTTAGATGGGAACTTGTATGTGATGCCTGCCTTAAGGAGTTCTCATTTGTAAAATAAAAACAACACAGGGAGGCAGAGTAGAATATAGCACAATAATGTTTCTGAAACATTTACCGAAATGAGATTTAGAAAAGACTCTCAAAATAATCCTGATAGTTGTGGTTACCAATATTCAGGGTTCTCTTCTGCTTTTACAGTAGAAGAGGCTTGAAAATGTGCATTTCTTTCAAACCAAACACTAGTAAGTGTAAGTTGGATCCTGCTTTTGGGACCATGAATTTTATTACTAAGTGAAGCATCTGGTTCTGCCATTCCAGTGGGTGTTTTCTGTTGCTTCAAAACAAGAAAAGCTTTTTGGACCTTTCTTTCAGCTTTCATCTCTGGTTAAATGACTCCTTTAACCCTGCAAGGCACTGCAGAAAAAGTACATTAATTTTTTCATCTGGGGGTCTGCCATGCCCCAGTGGTTATGGCTTTTACCCCGAGGCTGGAGGAAGCCTGGATGTCAATTGCTGTTATCTGATAGCTGTGTACAATACCCAGAGAGGTGCTGGGCGGATCAGAGGTCAGGGATGAAGCTACAGATCGGTCGATGAAAGAATTTGGCTATTGTGGAAGCAGGTTAAAGCAGGGATCAACACAAGTTACAGTGGCTGGTAACTGGTGGCTGCTTGTGGTATTCTCCAGATTTCAGGAGGCAGAGAAGATCAGAGAATTCCATGGGAATATTTAGTGTGACATCAAGCAGCTCTTGTCAGACTTGCTCCTTTGCTTTCAGGAAGGCAGGATGGTATTTTGGAAAACACTTATCACCATTTTGCTTGGCTGGTTTTTACAGCCAGAAGGAATGGAAAAAGGTTTGTCTTGTCTCATTTACAGAGCATGTCTGAAGTCCTTGTTTCTCACATGTGTGTTGGGTTGTCCAGTCACTCCAGCTTGTGTGTTCAGTGGTCTTGCCAGATCAGCACTTCACTGAAGTTCTCCTTAATGGATTCGCAAAAAGTGATAAAACACTCCAGAAGAGGCCTCAAGGAATGATTAGTTTAATCTTCAATTAGCTCCTGCTGAGACATGATGAGAAATCATTTGACAGAGTAGGCATGAGTTTTAATATAATCTGTCCAGTTATCATGAAGTGCAGTGTGCAGAGAGGAAAGAGGGTGCAAATGGAGAACACAATGACATGAGCATTGAATGTTTTAAGACTGCTGCCTGTGATGCATTTTTGGTCTGCTTGAGTGGCTTCAGCCACTGGGATATTGTGACAGGGCATTAAAGTCAGCATGGGGAATATTTTCATCTGTATGGCTGGTGACAAGAGGCAGTTGTACTTTTTCTGCCCTTGCTTGGCATGGTTTGTGAATCAGGCTGTTGAGCTCTTTTAAAACCACAGCAGAACAGGAGCTAAAGCCAGTCCAAGTAGTTTTTAGAATAAGGGGAGTGAGGCCGAGGGAGAAGAGGGCTGACTTTTAAGTCCTTTGGAGTTGGCCAATTGCCTCTAATAGCAGTTGCACAAGAGTGCCTCCCCTGAGAACCACACCGTGTCCTTCTGTTTGCACAGAAAATGGAAAATACTGGCCACTAAAAGAGAATGAGACACTGTGCTGTGAACTGGTTTGGCTTTCTGTAAACTGTTTAATCTTCCTTCTCTGCAGTCAGATGGTGGTGCCTTGTTTCTTTGTTTAGGTCCCTTGTCCTACAGTCATTAAAGCTGTATTTTATAATTAAAGAATCCCAACCTTTTGAGCAATTGAAGATTTGCTAAGAACACGGGGATCCTTCTGGCTATGTAGAAATCTATGAACTGAATGTTCAGGGATGAAACAAATAAGAATTCCCTGGTGCCATTCACATCTGCCACGGACTCCCTTGAGACAGCTTGTCGGTACTTGCATCTTCATGCTGCATGTCTCCTGCATCTGTGTGGTTTTAGGTTCCATACACTTCAGGTCTGCACCTCCCGCTCAAACATCTTGGTTAGGTTTCTTATTTAAGCTGCATCTGCCTGGTCCTCTGTGCAGTTGGGCTAGAAATAGGTTCAGCTCTCCAGTACTGAAAATCTGGTCCGTAGCTCTTCTGTTTAGTTACTCTTCAGGATAATCTTTGCTGACCTACTGGAGGCAGCTTTTCTGCCAAAAAGAAGTCATTTGAGTGCTTCTAATCTGCCACAGGTGAACTGAGGCCAGTTAATCCGTAATTTAAATTAATCTTGTTGATTGCACTTGCATGATTGACTCAGCTGAGAAATGGATGGTGGCAGGTACTCTGCCACTCCTTTTGGTGTAGTCTTAGCTTTGCTTGCATCCAAATCTGCATCAGGGGAAGTCCAGATTGGACATTAGAAAGGGATTCTTCACTGAGAGGGTGCTCAGTCACTGAACAAGCTCCTGGGGAAGTGGTCATGGCACTAGACCTGGCTGAGTTCAAGGAGTGTCTGGACAATGCTCTTGGTTATACGGTTCTGTTTTTGGTAGTCCTGTGAGTAGCAGGGAGTTGAAGAACCTGATGGGTCCTTTCCCACTTGAGGTATTCTATGATTCTATGAATAACCACATTGCAGTGGGTATTTATAGCCAAGCAAATGATGCTGTTTTCCCCTCACAGACCTACACTTGGGGCACATCCTCTGGGCTACAACACTGAATGCCACCTTGAATGAAAAGCACCAGGCAGGATTTGAAAAACACTGGTGGTACTGGACAGCTGGCCTTGGACCTGGAGAAGTTTGTATCCAAATGTGGTTTGTGGATGTGTAATTAGTTCAGGGGAAGTTATGAAAGAAAGGAGGCAGACAGGCTTCCTGAGGCTGGCCAGAATGCTCCTGTGCCAGCTTGGAAATGTGTCCTTGGTCTGTGGGCTCATGGGTTTGCTGGCAGCACTGCACTGCAGCCAAGAGAGGAAGCGAGGACACGCTCCTGGGTTTAGTTTTGACCAGAACAATGGAAGATAATGGCTGCATCAAAGTAGCATGCTAAGGCTGGAATATAAACTGAACCCTGGTGGGTGGAGAGTGTTTGGAGCAGAGTAGTGTGTGATAAACAGCAGAGAGCCAGTGGGAGGGGAAAACAGCTGGAAGAAACCGAGGAATTGATGATGAACAGCAATTTATGATGACGGCAGTGAGGGGAGATGTTGGGTCCTGAGGCAGAAGGCTGGCTGGAGGGGCACACTTGGATGTGAGAGGGGTAGATGACCCCTCCTGGCTATCCCTGGGATGACGAGGGAACAAGACTGTGTATCCTTTAACCAAGAGGGATCACAGGACCCCAAATACTGCAACCCACTGTGTTAAAAGGGGCAATGTTACACATGCACATTGCAATAAACCTTTCTACGTTGAGATGGGTCATCCTCCTGCCTGTCACAAAACTTCAGAGCTGATGCTTAAGTTCCCAATCCTGTCTTTGTCTTGGAGATGCTACCCAGTGTTGTGGTACCTGAAGAATTTGTGTGGATCATCTGCACAAATGTAGAAGTCATCCTTTTGGGGGAAGGATTTACAAACGCAGACCACACAGGACTTCACGGGCCCTATCAGTAGCTCTCAGGGGAACTTGAACTCCCCTGAAACACTTTGAGCATGGCACTGGGAATAAAGTGTAGTACAGTCCCCTGGAAGATGTATATGCTTCCAGTGTAAGGACATGGATGCTGTGGGAGGGGTGATGCTGCTGTCAGCCCATCCCAGAAATGGCATCTGCCTCTTTTGTGGTCTCAAATTCCATTACCAACCACTTAAGTAGATAAGCTCATTTGCTATCACAGCATGAGGGTGCTGGTGAATTTGGTTTTACTTACCTTTTTGGCAGCTCTCAGATGAGGCAGGCTTTTAAGAATACTTTTAAGAGTACTGTCTGAACTTTATAGGTTGCAACACTTGTCTTGAATTTCCATTCCTGAGGCTGCCTCGCAGTAATACCCAAAACACCATTTACATTTTAGTATTTAAATCTTTTATGAACTGATATGAAAATCTCCAGTGCCCTAAATATTTTATCTGAAATACTTTTTTTTAAATCTTTAAATTTTCCTCTGAGGGGCAAAAGAACTGAGTGAACCCTTGTGAGGGGAAAGGGCTGCAGCTGGGGGTAGGCTGGGGTCCCCAAGCAGAAGTGCAAGATAGAGAAGCTCCAGTCTTTCTCCACTTGGCAAACATCTTTGGATTTTAATGCTTTTTATTTTGAGAACCTGTGTGTGATTGAACTGCAGAACAGCAGGAGCTAATCCCACCACTGTCCCCCACGGAGATGAGCCGGTGTGAGGGGTTCCCCGGGAGTTGCTGGGCGCACCTGGAGCGCGGCTGAGGGCAGGGATGACTGGGGCTGGTCCGGCCTTCCCACGTCTATTGCCAGCCTTGGCAGGGACCCAGGGAGAGACAGTGTGGGGATGCAAACAGCTGGGAGGTGGATGCAGCCGGCTGCCAAGCCAGTAGCAGGCTCTGAGCAGCGAGGCCGGGCTTCTGGCAGCGAATTGCCAGCAACTTGCGCTGCAGTTCCTCTGAGGTTGCTGGAAAAGGGCCCACACCGCTCCTCTTTCTGGAAGAACAGCGAGCTTGAAGCCACTTATTCAACGCAGCTCTAATGCTTGCTACCACAACGCTGCGCAAACCTGCTCAGCTGGAGCCCCGCGCCAGCGCCGCGCTCCCTGCGCTTGGCTCCCTCTCTGCTCGAGCCTGGGGGATGGCTCCTTGCTAAGGATCGATGAATCAATAACCTCCTCCTGGCATTTACTTGAATACCACTGCTGCTCTCGCTGCAGTTAGCAAGGGGTGACACCAGCAGCATTAATTCTTGCTGGGGCACAAACGATGCTGTGTGCAGCAGCAGCAGCAGCCGATCAAAGCAGCTGCCGTCATCTATTTTTTGGTGACATGGCTTTTCCTTCCTGCCCTGCTGAGTCACGGGAATGTCACTCAGCACAAGGCACAGGGCAGACTTGTGCACACCAGGGATTATTTTTCTTCTTTTGTGATACATCTCAAATCCAAACTGGATTAACTCATGGTTTATGTCTAAAGCGAAGTGTTTAGAACAGGTTCTCAGAGGAATTTGCTTCTGGAAGAGCAATATTTGCATAGCATCGTAGCAGCAGTTTTTAATGAATTAGACACTTTTCAGCATGTAACTTGCTCAAATGTGCTAAAAACCAAACAAGAGCAGGAGGACTTACTGACTAACCCCAGTAAGTAAGCAGGGCCAAAATAATTTCTTTCAAGTGGAATTTGGGAAACCATTCACTGGGAACGGAGTGATTTTCATTGTAATATGATTTGTTGCTTGCCTGCCAGAAAAGGAGTATGTCTGATACTACGTACTGCAGAGTTGTTCCGTATGCTAAGGACTTGCAAATTATTTCTTAAGAGTAAGGAAATCTAGGAAATTCTCTATTTGTTATAAATTGAACTGTGAGTATGACGCACACAGAACTGAAGTGCTTTGTTTTCAATATGATATAACTAAATTTTTAATAGTATGGCCAGTCTCTTCCTGTATGCTTGAAAATTTAGGAACATGTGTGACTCAAAGTCCATCTAGTTTGGCATCCTGCCTGCATAATATTCTAAGTGCCAGACGTTTGGGCAGTGATTATTTGTACCTTCTGGACATAAGGGATTTTTTTCCCCCCTCCAATATGCTAAACTAGGGTCTGTAGCATGAATGTCTGTGTTTCTGCTAAACTTAAAAAAAAATCAAGTAATTAAAAAAAAACCCTCAGTATTTTAATTTTAATCTAATTACTATCAACATACCAGCCTGTACCTGGTTTCTCCAAACAGTGAATTCTCTGGGTTCCCTGCAGTTCATGAGCTCCTTCTTCTAAAGCCCCACGTAATTCCAGTTCTCCCCCTTGCCTGCTAATGCTTCCTGATCTGACCACAAAAACTGCTGAAGCCTCATTTCCCAGCTTGTCTGCATTCACCTCGCTGTCTCTCGCCATCCTCTCTCCAACTGAATGTCGGTGCAAAGCTGGCTTCCATGGTTACTACTAAAATAGGCAAAGGAGATATTTTTGGTCAGAATCTGCCAGTTCAGCAAGATCAAAATGCTTTTGGGAAATGTTCTGAATACAGTGAAATTTAAGCGGGATGTTTCTTGCAAAATGAAATAAAAAACCTCTCCACCTTTCTCCAGCTCACCTGCACCTTCCCAGAATACAGTCCTCCTGGGCTGCCCAGTGCCCTGCTCCACCATCAGGGAGACCTTTCACTCAGACAGCCCTGTAGCACGGCTTTTGTATGGAAACCTTTGTTTTTCTTGGTTTTGTTCTAAGTGTTGTCATATCAAAATCTTCTCTGCCCCACATCAGCCAGGATGGCTTCCCTTCAGCCAGCCTCCACCACAGCACCCATTTCTGTTGTCAGACTTCTGTGCAGGTGATATTATTTTAGGTGTACATAAAAGCTATCCAACCATGCAATGTCCTTTGCTCAGTGATGTGTTGCTGTCACTTGTCCCTTCTGGTCTCTCATGTGTTTCCCTTGTGGCATGTCCCAGTTAAGTTGCAGGCCCCCTGAGGAAAGGGACTGCCCTTTTTTTATGTATCTCAAGACACCTACTGTTTTTCCTCAGCCTGAATAATTTTTTTTTGTTGTTGTTCTGTATTTGTAATAGACCCTCCTGCAGTTTGGATAGCTTTGGGCTTCCTTTGCAAATGCTGCTGTGTTGTTAAAATTCCCTCACAGGCAGTAGGAAGGCACGAGCTGTGTCTGTGTGCAGCTCTACAACACTGACCTGATGGCTCTGTGTTCACAGCCTTATGGTTTTCTCTTGCTTCTGAGCCTTTACACACCCCCATGACTCCACCACCCAAGGAGACTGGCAGACTGAACAGTGCATGGACCTTAGTGGCGTTCCTAAGTCAGGCACCACTGCCTGCAAGGTGCTTCCCTACTTCTGGGTGAGCTCCTCGTTCCCAGCACTCTCCTGAGCACAGCAGATTCATTGTTGGTTTAATGGAGGAGAAAAAAGGCAGCTTCTCCTCCTGATCACCTGTCCCAGCCTGTCTTCTCTGGCCAAGCTTTTCAGCAGTAGTGGAAGAATATTTCCTCTCTCATAAGAGTATTTCACAGAGTATTTCTTCTCTCATAGAGGATTCTGAGTTGGAAGGGATCCACAAGGATGCACCCTAGGACATGGATGTGCCTCCTGGCTCCAGGGCACTGCTGACTCATATGCAACTTGCTGTTGACCAGGACTCCCAGGTCCTTTTCCACAGTTGCTGCTCTCCAGTGTCTCAGGGACAGTGTCTCTCCAGTGTACAGGGGACCTGCATTGCATTTAACCATCTTCGCAAATTGCAGTAGGCAGCTATCAGAGATACTAAACCCATAATTTTCAGTAAGGCTTTAGAAAGTGGGCCTTTTAGCTCAGTGGATGGCAAAATGTGGGGCAAGAGACAGCCTTGCAACACACGCAGCCTTTCTGAACTTACAACATATTATCCCACTGTCATGCAAACTCCAAATGTGTTGTTTCTAGACAAACTCATACATAGTATTGTACCTTTTAAAGCACAGTTATCAAGGTGTGTCTGCACTGAAATTCCCAGAGAATGAACACATGCTCTGCAGTCACGATCCAGTTTCAAGATTTGTTATTACCCCCATGTGTTAAGCTCCTGGTCGGCCAGACCAGAGGATTGCAAGACCAGCCTGTTCTTTGGATGATCTCACTTTTAACAGCTTGCCCCGAACAGAAAGTGTGAAAGCAGCTTTTTTTGTTGGTGGGGTTTTGTGTGTTTTTTTAGTTTTATGTAATCAAGACATTACAAAATAGTCTACTGAGGTACCCACGTGTTGTTGAGTTGGACCTGTGTCTTCGAGGGGTGATGCTCCTTCAGCAGGCAACTTCTCCTCCCGGTCTCACTGCTCCAAATTTGTGCCTAAAAGGGTGTTTTCTCCAGTTGGTAGCAAGACTCTCCTGAACCAAAGTTAATGTTCTTCCATTTCGAAAAATCCCAATAGGCAGTGACCTGTGTGTCAGCATCTCTGTAGACAGCTCCCATGTAGATTTCAGACACAGAAATACATTTAGGGGAAGTTGCAGAAATTTCTTGTGTCCTAGTGGAATAAACTCTGCTTTGCCCAGAAGTTTCTGCCTGACTTCTACCACACTCCCCAGCAGCAGGATCGGACATGCTCCTCTGTAATCACGATGTAGTGGCTCACAGTTTGTGGGCTGGGCTCTGGTGCTTGAGTGACTGAAGCCGTTTTTCCCTGCAGGCACAGGGGAAAACACCATTCCCTAAAACTTGGCTAAAGGGACTTTTATTTGGCATGCATTAGCCCACTCTTGCAAAGCTGAAGGCTGTATACACAGTCAGTTAGCACAGATCACCTGAGGTAGAGTCAACAGATATGTAAGGATTAATGGAGTTGTCTGAACTCTGTGATAGCAGCATTTATAGGGAAACTTCATTAGATCACATCTGCAAATTATAAACCCTTCTACCCTGTTTGAGGTTTGTTATCTTTAGAGATCACCATGAAAGGTGGAACAGCTGTGAGAGCTATTATTCAAGCTGATATATAATGACTGCAAAAAAGGTAGGGTGTTTAGACAGATGATACGAAGAACAGATTTGCAAGAGGATCATTAAATTCATGTTCCTCTGAGCTGGTGTGCAGTGAGAGGAAAGGCATGAGTGAGATTCTCAAGCATTGCCCATCAGAGGAGGGACTGGGGTGAGCAGGAGAGTGGAGGAGAACAACTTTCTCCTACAGAGGGAAGTCATGTACAAAGGTGTACTCAGTAGCTCTGTTATGTATATCAGTGTTTTCCAAGACCTTATTTTATATCCTTATATCCTTATTTTATTGATGAGAACAGCTGCAGCTTCAGTTGCTTTTGGGTTGCTCAGTGCCAGGTTGGTTCTCAGTATGGAGGAGGCTGGTGCTGGAGGACTCTGCCATCAGGAGTTGGAGGGGAGGGCAGGAGGGGTATCAGTGCCTTCAGTCTGGCAGAGCTGCAGCTTGTCATGTCAGCAGTTATTCTGGGTTTGGTGACCAGCCAGTCTTCGAGGTAGATGACAAATCTTGACTGGTATCTAACTTGAGAGGGGCAAGAAGCAGCTGAATGCTAACAGAGCTTCTCCTCCCAGTGCCCTGCCTGGGCACCGACTGCTATTGCTGCCACAGAGCTGCTCTTCCCCTAAAAGGTTTGCTGGTCCTGTCTTAGCTGTTTGTCCCAACTCAGGGACTCAGTGACTCCTAGGGACTGGACAAATCTGCAGAACATCAGCAGAGAGAGGCGCAGCCTGGGGAGTCACTGAGTCCCTGAGTTGGGACAAACAGCTGAGAGAGGCGCAGCCTGGAGAGGTGTATTTTCCCTACCCTGGCTCTGTTAAAGACTGCAGGAATTATTTGGGGATAAGAAAACTACTCTTGCTTTCAGATCCACGTAGGAAAACAGTCACTTTATCAACCACTTGGCACACCTGCTTTGGCGAGGCAGAGGAGGCATGTGGCGTCTCCATAATTATTATCAATGACTTTTTTAGAGGAGGGGGTAGAACCTGAGTCCTTGAAACTTAGATTCCCTTCAGGTGCTGAGAGGAGGGGAATAAGGGAGGTATTATTAGAAAGCATTTCTTTTATTTAACAGATGTTAAATAGCACTATACCACTATATCAATCTGTCAAGTACACTAATAGGAAACAGCATATAGAAAAGTTGAGATCTGAATTTCACAGAGAAACAACCGCCCCTCTTCTGCAGGATCCCAGGGTCTGGGGGCCAGCATGGAGCACAAAGAGCAGCCGCACATGTGCCAAGCATATGTGGATGGAGAGGGGAAGGAAAAGTTGTGGACTATAACAGAAAAAACTTGGTGCAGCTGGAAAGGTTTTCACCCACCCTGTCCTGGTTGTTGTACTTGAAACTGGATTAAAAATATCCTTAAAGCAGAGACCACACATATCTTTGGGTTTTGACAAGCTGTGTGTACCATGCTATGGGTTTCATAGTGCTGTTAATCGGCATTTTCACAATGTAGGTGGTTTAAAGTCTGGAGGAGAAAAATAAACTTTTAATGGATGATTAAAGGTTGAAAAGCAAGCCTGGCTTTGCAGTAGTGTGTGTTCGTTCCAAGTCAGACCAAGAGCGATGGTATTTTCCTCTTGGACTCTGCGTTGCTTCCTTAAACTTGTCCTGGTGATCCCCAGCCACTGGCTGCGACCACAGGCAGCCGAGGTTGGTACGGTTTTATTAACAGAGCTGCCTGAAGCCCAAGGTTAAGTGATGGGAATTTCAAAACAAAACAATAAATTAATAAAATGAATGTGTCATCAGCTGATCCTCTTCTGACCACCATCTGTCCCCTGATCATGTGACGTCTCCCAGCTGGCCACCCAAGAGACAAACCATGCAAGATCATCATCACAACATATGCTGCTATTTACACATTTTTAAAGGTAATAGTTGCTAGGCTGTCATATTAGTAGTTAAAAGCAGTTATTTGGAAGCTAGGGGATTTTTTCTTTATTTCTCTCCTTTTTTTTTTTTCCCTTAGGAAGGCAGTGACTCAGCAGGTATATTTCTGATAGAGACATGTTCAGGGTTGGATCAGTGGAAATTCCTATGTACAGTATATGTAATTCTACCCCCTACCCCCCCACCTTGTTCTATGGTATGCTGTTGTGCCTTTTGTAATATGCAGTAGAATAAATAAAATAGAAAGAAGACAATGGTACCACAAATGTCACTAGTGTACCTTTTAGGAACATTGTGTGCTCTCTTTGCCATCTCCAGGATGCAAACCAAGCCGTGCGTTTTTAAACTATTGTTAAGATCAAGGATGTGGTTATGAGAAGACTTACAATTTATAGGATACTTAAGCATTAAGGATTGAGGCACAGAACATTTCCTGGGGATTAACGACTGACTGGGTGAGCCTCAGGCCATTAACCCCTGCCTGCCATTAATCTTCAGGAAATGCCCTGCAGTGAGGTCGTTATTGCTGTTATATGCTGAAACAGAAAAATAACAATGAGAAAGGTCCGTGGATTATTTATTTATATTTTACATAACACGATTCTATTGGGACTGTAGGGAATGAACATCTTTCTCTTTAGCTGGTCGTAGTGCTGGAATTAATGCAGTTCCTGCATCTCACTCTTTTGTGGAAGATTATTGTCAGATTGCAGGAGTGTAAGTGGGGCAGGATTTGGCCCACTGCTTGTATTGCAGTGTTTAATACAATGAATAAGCCCTGCTTCTCTGATATAACTGCTGGCACAATTTAGCCCTGTATAAAAACCAGCTCAAAATGCTTGTTTTACAGCAAAGCAATTTATTCACAGTTCTAAGCATCTTGCAGCCTTTTTTTAACTCATTGAATAATCCTTTTAGGTTGCCCATAAAGCAGGTGAAATGCTTCTGCTGCAGTCCTAAGGCAGAACACAGGCTGCATAAATAGCATCTAAATTACTAGGAATACAAAATACACATACAGTAATACATACCTACAAAGGCAAATTCATACTGACAGGACTGCAGTGTGTGCTTATCAGCAGCAAAACATCTCGGGGAAAAAAAAAAGTGGCTTTATATTGAAATTTTGTATATATTTCTCTTTATATAAACACTTAAATACTATTTTTTGCATATTCTAAAGCCCAGATGCAGGTTCCTTTTTAATGAGCCTGCCTGCTTAAACATTTATTAGCTTAGAGATGTATAGTTTTCATAAAGCTGGCTGATTCTTTTTGCAGAATATCTTTGCAAAAAAAAGCTTTTTTTTTTGTGTACATGGCCTCAGTCCTTGCAACCTCCTAGAGAGTCTGTCAAGGCACAACTTAAAAGCTCGTTCAGGCGACCATGACCCCCTGCTAGCAGATTGTCTGCCTAAAAGGTAAGGGAAAGCTAAAAAAGAAGTAGAAACTTAAAAGTAGCTTCTCAAAGGCTGCATAGATCTTTTTTTTTGTTAAACCTAAAGTGTTTAAAAGCTTTAATATTGATGGCCTGTCAACTTTGTCCTGATTCTTTGGCTTTCAGTTAAAAGGTTTTTGTTGTTGTAGCTTATGCAGTTGCTCTGTTGCTATGGAAACGTGACATCAAAATGACGTTTCTCTGTTTAAAAGCTTTTAACTAAATTCCTGCCTGTCAGATGTAGGCCCCATTTTGTGCACTCAAGCTTCAAGCTGTTGCAAAAAGGTTTCATATGTTCTGTTGTCATTCAAATTCTTTATCCACATATGCATGTCTTGCACTACAAAAAACCTAAACTAAAAACTCAATCTATATTAAGTGTCCTCTTTTAAAACCCTTTTAGGTCAGTCAGCAATGGCTGCAGCAGAAATTCCCAGTTACATTGTCTCTTCTCAGACTGAGAAACACAGGAGGGCCAGAAACTGGACTGATGCAGAAATGAGAGGTTTAATGCTGGTTTGGGAAGAATTTTTTGATGAGCTGAAACAAACTAAAAGGAATGCCAAAGTTTATGAGAAAATGGCTAACAAACTCTTTGAAATGACTGGAGAAATTCGCCACGGAGAGGAAATAAAGATAAAAATTACAAATATGACATTCCAGTACAGGTAAGCTTCAGTTAATTCTTTTTATTTTAAAAGATTTTAGCAGGGATGGCGCAGTGATTTTTGCCTTTCAGAAAGAAGTCTCCTAGAGGAAATCTGTCGATAAAAGATTAAAGATTGTTCATATCGCTTTTAAAATTCTCTCTTGCCAGTGCTGTTACGTCATTGTTAATTTCCCCCCCCCATTTCATGTCAAACTCTGGGACAACTTTGTTTCTTTAAAATTAGCTGGCGTTGTTATGATGCAGAGGGATGGAAATGTATTTAATGGGGAAAAGAGATTTATTTTTTTTGCTCTTTGCTGAGGGGACTGATTGTGTTAGCTTGGCAGCCAGTTCCTTGCAGTGAAACTCCTGCAGTTTCAAGTGGCCACTGAGGATCGGAATTGCAAGGCAAAGTTAAAAAAAAAACCAAACTAGAACAGAATAATGTTTGGGGGGGCTGATGCTCCTAGATTTTGGTCTCATGAGTTGAAGGGTTACACTTCACGGGGCCAAGAATAATTGAATGTCTTATTACTGAGTGACACACATTGCTATAATTATAAGCAGCATCAGTGAAAGAACTATTATATCTGCAGAGAGAATCAATGTGCACCGTCAATACTGCTCCAAAGGAGTCGGGGGGAGGGCGGAGGTGTCTACAAGGGGATGATAAAGAACAGGCAAGCAGTCAGGAGGGGAAGTTGGCTTCAGAAAACGTGAGGCATTTGTGCATTTGTTGTTTGCAGGGAGAAAAATAATTAGAACTTAACAGAAATATTCCCCTATCTTTTTTTTTTTTTCTTAATTCTTATCTCTGCGAAGCACAAACTGCCTCATACTGGAAATCCTGAGTGGTGATTTGAGCTATGTGCTTGTAATGCAAGAAAATCAAATATGTGATTCTTTTATTTAATCTCTCCTCAAAGCTCATATTAATAATAAAAAAGGTTATTACAGCAGGCAACCATGTTAAAACTGCTCGCTTTTCTGTAAGGCACCCTTACTGTATTTAATGCAGAGACTACTCATCAAATAGAAAACTAGGGAAAATCCTGTAAACCCCTTAACTTTGAATGTCCTTCTACATTTCTATGATCCACAAGCATAATGTTTAACATCATTTGCCATAATATTAAACCTGATGTTTCGTAGCAAATGCTAACATCTCCAAAATGTTTTACCAACCCTGCTGTAATCCCTACAGTTTTCTTCACCCAGACTGTAGATGAGAAAGCTGGAAGTAAGATAAATTTTTCTCCAGCATCACCGAGCAATTCACACTCAGATGCAGATTTAGAAGTCGGGAGTTGCTGGCTACCAGGCTTTTGCTTAGTCTGCTAAATCTGCAGTCTTCCCTGCTGGGAATTGCATCCCGCGGCACTGAGATTTTACAGGTGTCTGTAGCAGCAACACTGCACGATAGTTAAGTGCCGTAATTGTCAAGTGGAATAGGTTATTTCTGTCAGTCTTTGTTCTAAATTTACAGTGTTGTCATCAATCAGAGAGTCTCATTTTTTTTTTTTCTAAATAATGTTTTTACTTTAAAGTTGCATTGGGGGAAGGGAAGAAATAAAATCACTCGCATACGTGCACTGTGTGTGTGTGAGAAAGTGTACTTTAAAGAAATATCCTTCTATTTCTGTGAACTTCTAAGATTGCTTCTGTTGCATGTTGTCACTCTGCTTTTCTATTTTGCAGTGTATTGCAGCTCCCTGCTTATTGATTGAGATGCTAATTTAGGAGAGTTAAAAACTGCCTTGTGCTGTCAGAGAGCTGTTTCATTTTGTGCTCTGGCTTATGAAATGCATCTTCTTATTGTTTGTTAACACGCCTGTGTGCTTTGCTGTCAAGGTGAGCTGGTATGGAGAACAGGGACAAGCAGAAGCTATTACTTTAATTTCTAGTTTTCTGGGTACTATTTGGTGGTGTGTGAGAATAAGGAAGGTTGTGGTGAAACTGTAAATGATGTGAGTGGCCACTGACTGCTGGCTTTGCTGTGAGGCAGCCGAGTTTTTAATCCATGTTCAGGTACTTGCAGGACACTTGAGGAAGATGCTTTACATCACTGTATTTCTGGGCACCATCTGTGGCACAAATTGGAAAAGAAGATCCTGAGAGTAGGAAAACACTCTATTTTGAGATAATAATGATTTGTAGTGATTTTGTTGGGTTAGTAAGTGTGACATGGGAGAACATGGCACCAGTAGCAGGAGGGAGGGCGGGTGTTCTGCACTTGAGTGCTTATTTCTTCCCCCATTTCAGGATCCTTTACTTCTTTGGGCAACTCCTAACAGTGCTGCAGAGGTGGAGTGGCCTCTACTCTTCCTTTAACAGTCAGAAATAAACTGCATTAAAATATTTAATCAGATGATATTATTTAGCTCTGTGCCACAGTTTCATAAAGGAACATAAAACCTCTGTCCTACAAGTTACTACACATACATATACTGATGAAAAATAAGCACATTTTTACTATAAAAGGAAAAAGCAGTACTTAAATATTTCTACGTGTCTTTTTAACCAAGTTCAGTTTTAAAAGTGCTACCACTGGCATGTCTTATCCTGGGACATCTGCTTAAACAGATATGGATGATCTGAAACATATAATGATCTGAAATAGAAAGCAGTGAACATGTTTATAATGGTGCTCTCCAGTTTGAGGATCCCATGGCATTCTAAGAGACAGTTGAATAAATGCTGTTTTCTTTATTCTGCTCAGTGAAAGACATTCATGATGAATAGAAGGTGTCCAAGCCAGACAAACACATATGCACAAGTAGGGAATGAGTGTTTCTTGGCCAATAATTATTGCAGCAAGTGCAACCTACATGGGTGTGTACAGTGGCTCAGAAGGGGCTCCCACCCCAGGTATTCACCCTGGTTCTGGGTGTGTTTGGATCCCACTTGGGGTCTTGTGCTGCCAGGTAAAGTTACTTCAGGTGTAGCTCATTGTGCATGAGTATCTATCACAAAAGCAATTTTAGGGTGATCATATCCCATTCCTCCACATCTGAGGTGAAAGCATTTTTCAGGTGTTAAAATGCCATACAGAAATCTATTTCATCTCATTATTTCCTCCTTGAATTCTTGTGTTTATTTCTGCCTGCCCTACATTTCAGCAAGGTGACAAGAGAATGAGAAGAAGCTTAGAGAACAGTTAGGCTAAGATGTGGAAAGCTTTCTTTAGTAAGAGAAGTGGAAAAGTTTGTGAATGCTTAAGGAGTTTTAGAGGTGCATAAAAATATGCACTATTTTTCAGGATGTAAAGCAGATTTTTTTGCCATAATACAAGAAGTTATAAGAATTGCAAGGCAAGAAATGTAAAACTAGTTAAAGTCATATAAATCTGTATTGCACTGCATAGTAAGCATGTGGAACTCATTGCCACTGAAAACCATTGACAAGAAGAGAGCAGCAGGTTGTTTTAGTATTATTATTATTATTATTATTGTTATTTTTACTAAAGATTAGATTTATTAAATAAAAATAATTTAATAATTATATAAAACAAACAGATGTTTGTCTTCCAATTAGATAGAGTTATGAAAGACAGTGGGTTTCAGGATATTACTGGCTGTTGATGGAAAAATAATCATGTGCTTTTATGGGTGAATGTGCCCTCAAAAGCTGTCTGTCAAAATCATTCTTGAAGTATTTAGCACTGACCTTTGTCAGAAGAGAGTGAGATGATGGACTGATCTGGCAGTGGTTCCTGTATTCCTCTGCATTACTATGGTCCAAGTGCATTTGGAGGAAACTAATCAGGGAAAAATATATCATGACCTGAAGTAATTCTTACTGGAGTCTCAGTATATTAAGGGACCATTTCATCCACTGTGGAAATTGACTGGGTGGAAAATTCTCCACACCACCATAGGGGCAACGAAAACCCTTTCTAAAGGTGTATTTGAGTAAAGTTCTGCTTTTAGGCATTGCTGTAAAATCTGAAATATCTGCTGTGGATAGATCAGCCACCAGGTTTTTAATGTTCCACTTCAAAGATACCTGTGTGGTGAGCTGCATGAACCTCCCCATTTATCCATCTTGGAAGAAGGAAGGGCTGAGTCAAGCTTCCTGGAATTCAAAGTTAAGCTTTCAGATGTGCTGGTCATCAAAAGTTTTCCTGAGATTAGTGTGCCAGCTCTTGAGCTTTAGCATGCCTTAGAGCATGTACCCAGTTCTTTCTGTTATGCAGCCTACTCGGTGCTATCAGCTCATGTGAACCTGTAATTATTCCTTCTAAAAGGAAGCTCTGTCCTGTCACTGCTAATGTGCTGATCTCACTGTGGAACAGGGCTCTGTAACTGCTGTTATAACACTGCCACTGACACAATACACTCTGGCTGATAAAAAGGAAGCAGGGTTTGCACAGCTTGCACAGTGGTCCACAGTTTTGACTGATTCCTTCTGATGTTTAAAAATAAGAACTGTGTGAATGCAAATTTATTATTTTCAAAAACATCACCCTCCCCAAAGCCTAGAAAACAGGATGCAGCTGTTGCTCTTTGATTTGAATTGCAGTCAATTAATGTTAATGATTGGTAAATTTGAATCAGTCTCATGATTTGAATGAAAGAGTAGTCTAATTTTTTATTTTCATGTGTACATGACAGCAATTAAACATTTCTGCTTGTGTAATCCGTTGCTATACTCTATGACATTATGCAACTGGAATATTTGACCTCTGTTACAGCAAATGATAAAATATGAGTGTAGCCAAATTACTGTAAAAAGTTGAATTTGAATATTTTACTATCTTTCGCTTTAATTCAATAATTTATGGCAGATGCACAACCTAGTATTGTACTTTCATCATCTTTCTTTTCCTCACCATTGATTGGTTCATAAACAGTTGCTATTTATTATTTATTTTGAAAGCTTTTCCTAGAAACCCCAGGAGATGGATCTTGTATCCATCCCTTAAGGCAAGTAGTAATATCAAATGCTGCAATAATAATAAAAAAGCAATACTGCTTTGAGCAAAGCCTAAAAAAATGAAGCAAGTTATAGATTGCTTGCTTTTTGCTGACTAAATAATGATGATTTAAAAACTCCCAACTCTTTAGAACATAATATTGTAATAATTTTGTTTTAGGAGGTGGATTAATAGGCACAGAGAATAAAGTCTGAAAAAAGGTCAGTGGCAGCACATATGACTCAACAGTTGTCTCAGTCTATTCAGTGGAGCATTTTGGCAGTGGGATCTCAAAGTCCATTAATTTATTCACTTCTCTGGAATAAGACAAGCAATCACCTTTCAAATTAACTGGGTTGGCATGCTTTGGGTATTTGTCCACTGGAAATCTGACTTTGATCCCTGAGTTTTTGGAGAAAGTTCTCAGTTGCCTCTGCTCTCAGCTGGATTTTAATAGAGCCTCATGAAACAGCAACAAGCCTAGATAAACTCAGTGTGAATTTGTTTTGCAAGCTCTGCTGACTTTCTCACTTCCCGGTGTTTCTTACCTCATTTTTTCTGCCTGGCTTGCTCAATCAGGCAGTGATTTGCCCAGTTTCAAAGTGTTAATGTTTGGCTCATCTTGCTCTCTCGTTTCTGGACTATTGCATTCCAGCCTTCATATTGTCCTGTTTCTTTTAATATCCTCATGTTTCATTAAAACAAACAAAACCCCAACTCTTATCTTTTGGAAGCAAGATTGCTGTGATGAGTTATGCTAATGACTGAGGGCAGTAAATTAATCTCTGCTTCAGACTCCAGTTTTTCCAGGGTTACATTTACCTCAATGCAGGCAAAGGCTCTCAACTGTCTCACTAGGTTTTCTGGACTTCTGGCAGTTGTAGAAAATATACTTAAAAGTCAGTAAATCCTGGAACTTGACATTAGTATTATGAAGGCAGCTATTTGGTTTGTTTTACCAGAAAGTTCAAACATCACCACTATTGCAGTGACTGTTCTCCCTATTTACCTCCACCTGCAGCATTTCTACTTCTCTTCCAAAGGACTGACACTCCCTTTCCCCTTATCTTCTCATCTCTTCCTCTGTTTCATCCTTTTTTCTGTGTGTGTGAGCCAGACTCCGTACAGGTAGATGATTGCTGCTGGTGCTGCTTTTAAGCTAACACAGTTCCCTTGTCTACCTCCTGGTAGAGATCCCTTTTATTTAGCTCAAAGCTATGGTAGGCAGTCAGAAGTAGAAGAATTCGTATCCATTCAGTGTATTGAGAGCCAGAGAACCTGGGTTTACGTAACTGCAACTCTACAGCTCTGTGAGCAGACAATAAACAACAGCTCTTCCTTCAAAATTGTCATAGTTCTGTAAAAAAGGGGGTCTAGGTACACAGCTGAGCTCAAACAACAAAAAAAGGGTACCGACCTACTCAGGGAAAATGCCTGTGCCTGAAACCTTTCGACTGAATCACAGAATGGTTCGGGTTAAAAGGGACCTTTAAAGACCATCTCGTTCCAACCCCCTCCCATGGGCAGGGACACCTTCACTAAACCAGGTTGCTCAAAGCCCCATCCAAACTGGCCTTGAACACTGCCAGGATGGGGCATTCACAGCTTCCTGGGGCAGCCTGTTTCAGTGGCTCACCACCCTTACTACAAATTTCTTCCTTATATCTAGTCTGAATCTACAATAAGGTGTTCCTGGACCTTTCTCTTTTCCAGGCTGAACAATTCCAGCTCTCTCAGCCTGTCTTCATGGCAGAGCTGCTCCGGCCCTCTGAGTATTTTTGTAGCCTCCAGGTTTCAGGAGAGCAGAGGGGCAGAATCCCCTCCCCCAGCCTGCTGCCCATGCTGCTTTTGCTGCAGCCCAGGATAATGTTGGCTCTGTGAGCTACAAGCACATTGCTGGCTCATGTCCAGCCTCTCATCCACCAGCACCCCTAACTCCTTCCCTGTAGGACTGCTCTCAATTTCTTCATCCCCCAGCCTGTATTTAGACCTGGGTTGCCCCAAAAATCACCACAGGGGTGGGTGATTTAATGAAAGCAGATGCAGATAATAAGGCTGAGGATACTTGGTATCTTTATTTCAGATAAACTGCCCAGATGTCTCAATCAGGTGTGCCTGCAGCAGAGTTTTCAGAAATACCAGTGGTAGAAAAGGACTGAGTCAGGAATGATCTCTGAAAGTTTGTGAAGATTGAGGGAGGTTCCTGGGGACTGAAGAAAGGCTGTTGAATCTTCAGAAAAGGCAGGAACAGGAATTAAATGTTCTTCCCTTCAACTCCTTGGAAGATCATTGAGCAAACAGTCTTGGAAGCAATTTCCAGTCATGTAAAGAAAAAGATGGTGACTGGGAGTAGCCAGAATGGATTTACCAGCACTGAATTTACCAGAGTGACCTGCTTGGTTTCTGTTTTTAAAACACTAGATCTGTGGATAAGGGTAGAGCAAAGTATTGTCTAGCTTGACAGTACAAACCCTTTTGACACCCTCTCCAAGAGCATCCTTGTGTCCCTGCTGGCATGTTATACTCCAGATGGAAGGACTACCAGCTGGGTAGAAAACTGTCTGGATCTCTGGGCACAGAGAGTAGTTGTTGGTGGATTGTATTCTGCCTAGAGGCTCATTCCCAGTGGAGGACTGCAGTGGTTTGGAACTGTTTAATACCAACAATCCAAAGGAGAAGGTGGAGTGCATGTTCACTATTTTGCAGATGATGCCAAACCGGGGGGCTGCAGTCTGCACCTGTGAGGGCAGGACTGACACTCAGAGGGACCTAGACAGGCTTCAGAAATGGGCTGACAGGGATGCCATCAAATTCAACGAGGACAAATGCAAAGTCCTCCCCCTGGGATGGCCGAATGCCCTGCACTGGTACAGGCAGGGGACAGCCTGGCTGGGCAGCAGCTCTGCTGATGGGGACCTGGGGCTCCTGGCTGACATTAGGCTAGATACAAGCCTGTCCCCTGAGCAGAGTCAGCAGAGTATCAGCTCTAAGCTTGTCCTGTCCTTTTTGACATAATGTTTTGCAGTCCTGAAGGCTCAAACCATGTCCCAAGAAGTCTTAATGCAGCTGCTGGACTTGGCAGTGGCTGAGATTGTGCTCACCCGGGCTTTTGCCATCTCACCCGTGGGGATGACTGACCATGGTGAAAGCACTGCGTAATTGCAATTCAGTTTTAAACTCCATAGCCTGAACACACTGGGGGTTTCAACACAGGCAAGCAAATGTGGCATGTAGGCTTGGCTACTAGCTTATAGTGGCATAATTGATATGTTTTTCATGCAAATGGCCTAAACAATTGAACTAAAAATAATTTATATTAATTGATGGTTGTTGTCAGGCCTGTATTTAGCTATTTTCTGTTTGTGCTGGATGGATATGCATGTATTTGTAGGCTGTGCTTGATATTCTCTATGAAATCACAGCAGTAGGTTGTGAAATATGTATGAAATTAAAATTTTGAATGCATAGAGGGCATAAAAGTATGTATGGCTGTGAGGCTTTGCTTTGCAGGACTATGATGTGCATTTCTAAATAGCTGGAAAAGCTCATCAGACCTTACAAGGACAAGGAAAAAAGAATCCTCAAATGGCTTTAAAATCTAAGCAATCTTACTGCCTTCTTTTCTCACTAGTGGATTTCCCCTTACTCTAAGCTGAGAGTGGTTTAAAAGGGAGAACTTCAAGTTCTCACTTTTAAGTCTGGCACCATTTTTTCCATGTTTACATGTTATTTAATTCTATCCCTTGCAGGACTGGTGGGGGCAAGATGGATTCTGAGAAGGAAAAACCTGAAAGGCTTCAAGAAAAAGAGGGTGGGCCAGGTGTCCAGGAATAGTTTTTATCCTTTTTTTTTTTAAATTTTTTTTAATTTCCTGCAAATGCAAACCTCTAGCTGTGAGAATCACAGTTGGTTCAGCTTTTTGTTGATTTGAATGAAATCTGGTTTATGAAAATGGAGCATTTGTCATTGGTCTTGCCTTTCCTGTTGTGTTCCCTTCCTGCCTTTTGATTTAGAGTAACAAGATCTGAACTGGGAAAGGCAAATGAAATGAAAGTTTGGGACTCTAGTTGTGCTCTGGAATTTCTTTGAGATGTATACTTCATCTATTTACCTCATTTTATATTTCTCAGTAAAAGAAAATAAAGTAACACTGGGTACCAACTGGGATAGCAGTGAACTTGTCTGCAGACTGAAAAATAAATCTCATAGTAAGATACATGTGAAAGACAAGGTCATGGTTGATAGTCCACTGTAATGTTTTTGTGCATGCTGTTTCTAATGCATCATTAACTGTATTAGTTGGTGTTCTCGCTCTCTTTTATTTATTTATTTATTTTTTTTGGTAAATTAATGAAATTCTGTACTTTTGCTTACACGGATCTTTATTCTGTAACAAATGAACAGACATCTGTATCTATGGTTGTTACGAGGATGTTTACCAAGGCAATTCAGGGCTTTTAGGCAATACTAGAAAAAGGATATGCATTATATCTATAGCCACTTGTATTCATTATAGGAAATAGATACTCTTTCTTCAAAGCATGGAAGGACAGGGCTGCCCACAGTTTGGTAAGGGCTGTGGTGTGTTGCCTACTCCTGTTGTCAGGGGCTGCTGTCAGATTGGTTAGTTGGGTATTCTGTAAGGGGAAGAAAATTATTCAACCACCAACACAGTCCTGTTTCCATTAGAAGTTGTAATGTTCTTTATTTGTACTGAATTTCATTTGGGGTTTACATGCAACTTTTTATCACAAGTCAAACCTAGGAAAAGAACCTGAAAGGCTTCACTGGAGGTTAAAGAAGAAAAGTGTCTAATTTTATTGTCATTAAAAGCATTCAGTTCAACTCCTAAATGTGACCAGAACAAATGTTTTGAGATACATCTGTATGAAAAGTACTTTTTATAGGAAAACAAGCTTTAATGTTTTGTGCCTTTTCTTACAGGAAATTAAAATGCATGACTGACAGTGAAACTGTGGCACCTGACTGGCCTTACTACAAAACCATTGATAGGATCTTATCCAAAGTGACAGACCACAGCGATGTGAAAATGCATGAAAATCAGCAACCAGGTCCTTCTACATCACAGACAGAGGCCTCACAGTCTCCATCAGCTAAGTCTACACCTCTGTATTTGCCATATAACCAGTTTACATATGAAGGAAGGGAAGAATGCTTTGAAGATGAACATTCAGAGAGCTCATCAAGCTTACTTTCCTACAAGCTGAGGTAGCATCTATTTTCCCCTCTTTTTAGTGTTCTACAGAATGAACCGAATTTGCTGTGTAAAGGGAACACCCTCACACATTTTTCTCTAGCAGCTCTTGTATTTTTTCTGTAAATCGCAAATGAGATCTGTTCCCCAATCTCAGCCACTTTGCTGAATTAGGCCATTTTCTTTATTCCTTTATGAAAGACTGGAAGGGAGTAGGAGAACTGGACAAAAAGTTGTATATTATTGCCAAAACTCAGCATGCATGTCACGGCTCACATCAGGGAGAGTGTTCATAAAAGCAGTACAGGCATGTTCAAGAGAGTCCCGCGGTGCAATCAGAGATATAACATACTGCTTAGATGATTTTTGGCTTGCTCTAGTTCTGCTTTTGATACGAGTATGAAATGTCTCTGGCTTCAGTTATTACTAAAATGGTGAAAAGATGCAAAATAAATATTTCTATAGACACTGAGAAGCTGCTAATGCAGTTTGAAAGTACATTGCAACATTTTAAATACTATTGAGAATGTAATTTTTTTCAGAGTAAATGCTACTTTGAGATGCAAACATGTGATTCTTTTTTTTTTGTTTCGGTTTTTTTTTGTTTTTAATATGATTTGAGTTCCCTGGAAGGCAGCTTTCTTAACAAAAGGCAGGGTTGTACTCTTGGTACAAGTTTTAGACTTTACTGGTCTTATTTTTCATCCAGAGTGGTGTGAAATAAGAGTTGATTACAGTTTTCTGGCAGGAAAAAAGTTGATCCTAGAGATCCTTATCATGAGTCTGTGAGGCTTTAACTGTAACAGTAAAATTACCTGTCAGTCATGCAACTGTAAAGATGCTGAGCTGGAAGAAGAACCAACCAAACAAGTTTGAATTATTAGTTCCAGACCCACTCTTGGATGATTGAAACTAGGGTAAATTCATTCAATCATTCAAGCAAATAGTCTTTGAATAGCTGATTATTTTAAAAAACTTTTTATTTTTTTTTTTGGCAGCCTAATATTTATTAGGATGTGTAACTTTTGAACTATAGCAACCTTAGTGTTCACAAGCAATGATTTTTTTTCATCCTAGTTCATTGTAAGTAGTTGATATTCCTGATACACAAACTCATTGACTTTAAGATTTGCAGACTCCACAGTCATGTTTCAGATGCAATAACTTCATTTCCAATTTGATTTACAATAACATTATTTAATATTTAATTAGAAGGTCACATTTCCACAAACGTTGCGGAGTTTATTCACTTGACTAATTGATAACATCAGGTTTTTTAAAGATGCAGGATGTTAAGATTTTTCAGCTTAGGGACAATTCCAGGACAACACAGATTTTGTACCATAAGGAAGGACAGAGGTCACCACACCCGGTTTCACTACAGAACATGGACAACCCTCACAGAAGTCAAGTTAATCAACCCCAAACCCACATCAGTTGTGCCACAGTTTGCAGGTGGACCCCCACTCTCAGGTAGATGCTTTCATTTACAGCTAAAGTGGACTTAAATCACTCAAACCAAATTATTTCTATAGTGATAAGCTCTGGAAAGTTTGGGCTATGATGCACTTTAGTCAGCTTCACATTCTGTAGTTTATTTTTTTAAACTTTGTCGAAGGGAATTACCTAACCTCTTCTAGTAAAAAGTATTTTAACTTTACTTGGCTAAATTTAGAAACTGCAGCACATTTAAATCAAGCCTCTAATGGCACAGGCTGGCTTTCAGCTGGCTGCAAGTCTGGGGCAGGTAACGGCACTCAGTCCTTGCAATGCTGCTGTTGCCTGCTGGGAGTGGCTGCACTGGCTGGCTCAGGATGGTCTGGGAGCTGGAGGGAAGGGCAGGGCAGTTCTCAGGGTGGTGGGACCTCCATAATTTAGGAATGCAGCCATGCTCTCGCAGTCTCCACTACGAAAGAATTTTGTGCAATAGAATATTGTGCATATAATTTAACAGCAAGGTAGGTACACATTTGCAAGTTAAAATAGTCCCCTGTTTTTTAAAAAAGGAGAAGTTGAGCAGTAGATACCACATGAGAGATCAGTGTAATATTACAGGTGAGCATTGTGATTGGATTAAAAATTAGAAGGCACTTGTGATAATGGGGCATGTGTCTGGAAGGAGAAAAAGTGTTATTCCAATAGTCATAGGGGGTTTGAAAAGCTTGTCCAGCTTTCATCTGTTTAATTTAGCCTGATGAATGAGAGCAGAGTAGGGAACCCTTTCTTAGCCAGAAGAAAATACAGTGCTTGCTAATGATACCAGATGGGTTAAAATCACTTAGAGCTGCCATGGTTAGACAAGGAAGTTAATTCTTTTAGAGTTACTAGTGGAAAATTATGAACTGAGGAAGCAATTTTCAGCTTAAGCAATTAGTGTGTCATCCTGTATTTGAAAAACACTTTGAAATAGCCAACAAGAGAGAAAAGAATTAGCATAAAAAGTTTGGGACCACCTTGGCTTTTTTATCAAATCTCTTGCCTCTAAACAGTAGACAGTTGATCCAACAGGTACAAAAAAGGAACTAAAGACAATTCCGGGAATTGAAATCAAAAGAACATTTTAGGTCCTCAATTTCCCTATTTTTGTACTTTACTGTTACGCAAAACAATTACTTTGAAACCTATTTTGAAAAATACATGCACGTCTATATGTAAAATACAGATGTGTTTTGCAGCTGTACATTTTACAACTTACACCACGGGACTTTTTTCTTCCTTAATAAAAATCCTAATGTTATGGCAACAATGGATAGTGAAGAAAACTTTCAAAAGTAGTTCTTTCTAAGTAACTTATAAACTTCTGAAAACTTTCCTGTTATTCCTTTAAACTCTCCAACACAGCTTTAGAGTGTCAGCTTTATGTTTTCCAAAGTATCTTTGAACATAGCAGGAGGCTACTTGGCTATATAAATTGTAACTTAAAAAAAAAATTCAATTGAATGTTTAGCTTTCATGATAGCAAAAAATGTCAAGTTTTCTACTTCAATCAGTACATACATATTGTTGAGCTAAAAATAGTTGAAACTGGTTTTCTTTGCATTTCTTTGAGTTTGGGACGTTCTTACAAAACCCAAATTTTGCTAGTTAGTGATAATAAAATTAATGTGAGATAAAATTAATTTTAATTTTTGTTTCAAATGTGTAGATGAGAAAAACATTTGGAATCCCTTTAAAGGGGCACCTGCTATTTGTTTAGTATTGTTCTAACACTAACACTATTGTACTGTACAAAACATCTGACAATAATAGAATTTTTCTATTATGGTAACAAAATATAATGCAATGTGGTGGAGTCTTGTACTGCAGCTTAAACTTTTAAAATTCAAATTCCTGACACCACTCTAAGTGACTTTTTATGTAATTAAAATCGGTGTTTATTCACCCTGTGGATTAATTTATGGTCGTTGTTTTCATTGTAAAGTAATGACAGAACATAATTGTACGGACTGTGAAAATGGTTCAGAGATTATGTGTTCTGCCATTTCTATTGTACTGAAAATGGGGGTGAAAGAGTTACTGTCATAGATTAAAAGACCATAATAAAACCACTGTGTCATCTAGTCTGACTTCCTGTTAGATACCATTTGAATTTGGTTATTCTGATGCAGAGCCCAGAAAGGTTATGTAGAGGGTTCTGTCACATCCTTCCCTCAGCAGGGCACTGCTGCACTCAGGAGCCCCCTGTCTCTGCTGTCCTCCACTACTTTGTTTCTATGATTTGTTTGATTCTGGGAAATGTTTTGCTGAATGTCTGGTCTAGATCTGATAAATTCAGAAGATGGAGAATTCACTCTTCCCTTCTTTCTCATGATAAGCAAGCCCTTGTCTAAAACAGTCTCTTTTTTCTAATCTGAATTTAGTGAATGAAACTTTCAGATGTTACTTCCCCTTACCTTTCTTTTCAGTATATCGGAGAACCTTTCAGTGTTTTTTGCTTTCTGGCAAGGTGGTTGTGTGCCATGATTGCACTGTCTTTAGTATTTTTTAATTTTTAAATGTAGATTAATTAATTTGGTCCAGAAGGTTTACACAGGGAGAAAGAGTGAGAATTGGTAACATGAATTAGCCAAGATATGAATTAAAAGAAGTGCATTAAAACTCGGTGATGATGCTAATTTGGGAAGCAACAGCTTTGGCAAAGCCTTTACTATTTCTAAAATTATGCCACGGCTATTTAAATCTGAATGGGCATCATCTACAAAGAAGTTTGAGCTTTAGGCTATGTGCATTATGTAGTGCGTCTTAGCTCATTATGCAGGCTTGTTATCCTAGCAAGGTGCTTTGCCCAGGCTCCAAGCCATTTTTGTGATTCTTTTCTGTGCTTTACTTCAAGGATGAGCCTTGTTAATTCCTGAATGCATCTGAATGCTTGAATGAGCCTAGTTTACCAGAAGATCCAAGTTGCCCCATCCTCAGTCCTTATACTCTGAAGATCTTTGTATCATCTCTAATATTAATATTGTTTATTTCCAGATCATTGTTAATTTATTTTTCGTAAAGACATGGGTTATGGAGGTCTGCTTGGATTTGTATGTAGCTAAAAATGCTAAAAAGCAAAACAGCAAGAAACAGCTGTTTGGTGTTGAAAGCCATAAATTCCAGGAACTGATGGTTCTGGAGACCTGTTTGCTGTGAAGTAGTCAGAAATTAGGAATTATTGTTAGGGTTTTGTGGAGATAATAGATTTTGATAAACAGAGAACTCTTTGTATTCAACTCCTGCTTCATTAAATATTCACACAGGTCCCTGAAACAAGGTGTATTGGATAAGTGTAAGCAATCAATCAAGGAACTTTTAATTGAACAGTGAATTAAATTTATATTAGGTAGGCAGACAGCAAATGCAGTTGAGACTTGCCTGTTATGTTGCCTGATTCTATCTGGAGGTTTTGCTTTGTTCCCCCTCGTGTCCATTACACACTGTCCTTTCTGCTCAGTCTCTTAGATGAGATGGAGCAATTTCTTTCCCTTGGTTTGCTTCCTTGGAACTCTGCGTGTCTGTTTTAGAGCATAGCATGGAATTATCTTTGTGAGGTTCTGCTTGAAACATGGTTCCAATGCCAGAGGTCTTCCACACTTTGTTCATGTGGTCAGGGGAATACCAGTGCCAGTCTCTTGTAGGTTCCCTGCCATAGACACTGGAAGCCCAGCAGAAAATTGTATTTTCCTCAAAATCTACCTTCAGAGACTAGGCTTGGCAAAGAGGGAGGTGCTTCTTGGGCAGGTTGTGGATGCTGTCAGGATCTGTTGCACCCCTGTTGTCACAGAGGTGTTGGCTGCACAGGAATGCAACATGGAGAATGGGCAACAGGAGCTGATTGATGCTACAGCAATTGTCAGTCGTTTCTTACACTTGTGCCTATACACTGGCAAACTAGACATGCTCCTAGCTGAAACCGTTTGAGAATAGTGATGCTGGTCGGGTTACTTGGTGCTGAACCCATATTCCTATCCCTGCTTCCCTCTTTTGTATATATGACGTTGTTATAAAAGTTATTGACAGAGAGGGGTCTCTAGGACACCTAGAACTTCTCAAGAAAGATGTCTCAGTATCTGAGGAAACACTTCAATATTCAAATAACTCCTTCAGGCATCACTGGACATTTTACATTATTTCATGTTGCGAGTGTTCTTTGCTCGTAAATTAGATTCTTTAGAGCCTTCTTTTGTAGACCCATTCTCAAGAGCTCCCTTTCAGGACGTATTCTGCAAGAGGAGAGGATTGTAAGTGCCAGGTCCTTACTGCAAACTTGTGGGTGGCCACAGAACCCTTTCACTGTCAGTCAGTGGAGAGAAAAGGAGATTGGGACCATCACCAAAGCTAGGGGTTTCTGAAAATTTCTGAAATAAATCTTTCTTTTCAATGAAGGCTAATTACCAAGTTGTGTTTGTTACTGTGAACAAATGTAGAGAGTACTTGGGAGACCTTGAAGAATCCTTGTGTCGTTGCTTTGGGGGCACTTCTCTGTGCTGAAACACAATTCTGAGCTAGCACTCTTCAGTGAATACTTTTTTAGTTATTAGCAGACTGCAGATAGTGCTGACAGTAAAAATTTGCTGCTTTTTTCTCTCTGGAGCTGTGCAAGGCAGTTACTGTCTTGGAGGTATGGTTTCATGTCTTACAGTCTTTTGATGGATTTAACTGAAAAACAGGTAAATCCTTTACAGACTCTAGGAAAACACTTCAAAGATTCTTTTCTCCTAAAAATGAGGCTTATTTTAGATCTTTCAATCTAAATCACTCCATCTGAGTTTTTTATGGTTTTTTTTGTTGTTGTTGTTGTCTCAGTGGAAATTAAAACCCAAATGGTGGCTACTGTTACCAAGAAAGACACACAATACTCAGTGTATCTCAGCACCATTGACAAGCCTCAGATTTTCTCTCTCATTCCTTACTAAGGACCATTCTCACCAGTGCTTACTTTGACAACACACAAGCCCTCTTGTGGAGTGAGTTCTTACTGGTTTCAGGCAAGAGATCTTACCACAGCTGCTTTCTAACACTGTATGGGAAAGAGAATAGAGAATCATCAAGTTTTCAACATTTAAATCCTCTGTGAAGACAAGTTTAAATTCAAAATGTGACTTTGGCTAAAATAATACCACAATTTCAGAAAGTTTCTTGCTCTGCCTACCAGAAAGCATGCATTCTTTGTGAATGTGAGTGCAGTGATGGGAACCTTGGAATAACCGATTCAGTGTTGTCCTTAGACTGCTGTAGATCTTTTCCACTGGCTTGACCTCTTTGAGGACCACATTTGAAGTAAAATTCTGGCCCTTAGAGTTAATGGGAACAAACAGAATTTAGCATCAGCCAAGACCCATTCTCACAAGATTGTGAGACTGTGATGATTTTGGTGATCAGCAGCAAGCTTGACCCACAGTTTGAGCAGAGCCACATGTATTTATTTTATTCACGTTTATTTGATGCTCTAAATCAAATATGCTATATAGAACCTGCAAAGCTGAGTTTATTGTATACCTTCTAAAGTTTTATTTAGCATAAAGTTGATGACTTCTCATTTGCCATAGCACCATTGTGCCAGTATAATATTGATGAAGTTCTTTGAGTTGTACAGGTAACTTTAAAGTCTTGGGCATTCTGAAAGTCAATGGTCTTTGTTCACCCTGTTAGTGTACATGAAGGAAGATTGTTTTTTTTTTTCTCTATGGATTCAATAGCATTTAATTTAATCTACTTGTTTATTTCCATAGATCTCACCCTTTTTGGGTCACTGCACGCTTAAATGTCAAGGGGCTTGTGTCTTTTTCTTATATTTGCATTAAGCCTTTCAGGTGCTAAGGATTGTTTCTCCTGCTGA
>NW_008236769.1:10782245-10797274 GCF_000691975.1 Corvus brachyrhynchos | reverse complement strand
TGAATGTCACAGTTGCTGCTGCACAAAGCCTGTCAAGTAGGATAAGAACATGAAGCAAATTATGATACAAATCTGCCACAGCTGAGTGACCTCACCCCCACTATCCTTCCTCACATTAATAAAAACCCATTCTGCAAGAGTTCAAGTTATCCTTATTCAAGGATGTCTTAAAATCTGCAGCATGTTGACATGGCATACTAGTCACAACTGTACTATCTCATTATTGCATTTCACCTAGAAAGGATACTGCATTTGGCAGAACACGACTGAGATTGCTGTTTGTGTCAAGGGACTTTGAGATACATCATCAGGTAACTTTGATGTTGGGGACTCCAGTCTGGAGTTACAAAAAGTGTAAATGAAGACATGGACTCTCACACGAAGTTAGGAAAGGAGTTATCCAGCTCTAACTGAAGGTTTCTCAGATGTGCAGTACACTTACACATATGCCTTCTACTTGCCTTTCTTCCTCTTTCATATTTTATCATGATTCCTTCTTAGGTTGCAGGTTAAGAGGCACAGATCTCTGTGTGTGTGTGTTCTCACTTGTATGCCATGTGGGGTTACTTCGACTGTGTTGCGCTGTCACCCCAAGTTAGAACAGCCATGTGAACTTTACACCTTGAGAGCACTGTCTCTGTTGCCATGTTTATCTCTCTTCCAAAACAGAAACCCAGCATGATAAAGCATACAGGAAACTCTTAAAATATCCCTCAAATTCCACATGGCAGTTCTGCATATTTCAGATGAGGATGTCTGTTGCCTTTCTCTGGACATGCTCCAGCCCCTCAATGTTTTTCTTGTAGTGAGGGGCCTAAAAATTGACAGAGTATTCGAGGTGTGGCCTCACCAGTGCTGAGTATGGGTGACAGTCACTGCCCTGGTCCTGCTGGACACACTATTGCTGCACCAGCCAGGTGCCCTTGGCCTTCTTGGCTATCTGGGCACACCTGGCTCATGTTCAGACACTGTCAACCAGCACCCCCAGGTATTTTTTCTGTCCTTTCCAGCTTTTATGTTGTTTATAATGTTTTGAGATGGAATATGAAAAAAAGAGTGGTCAGTGCCACTGCTGTGTCTTGGTGCAAGGACAACAGACCCTGAGACTCGTATCTGGAGTGGGACCAGCCTTACTGATGCAAAGCTTTATAAAACAAGCTGTAAGATACCACCACATGTAACCATGCAGCACGTTCTCTGGATTGGGATGGTTATAGTTGCAGCTTTAAAATTGGAGTTTCAATGGCCAGATAAGCCAAAATGTCTCTCCCAAAACAGTGTATAAATTCAATGTGTAAGGCATGTCAAGATAAAAAAAAAAAAAAAAGCCTGGTATTCTGCAGGGGAAAATTCTTATTAAAAACAATGAGATGTAAAATCTCTTTTTCTTCTTTATTTTTTATTTACAATCTGTAACACTGTGCAATAATACATTAAATACTTACGTTTTGGCACAAACTTGAGAGGGAATTTATTGGAGAACACAGGGCTTTAAAAATATGACTAGGTTGTAGCTTGCCCAAGAATATGCTATAGAATTTTGGGTCCTTTTTTTATAAATATGAGTTTAATTTTTAACATTAATATTCACATTTCAGAGCTGAAGAAAGACCAGTTAAGAAAAGAAAAATGCAAAACTGCAGTTTCCAAAAGAAGAAGCTAAAATTAATGGAAGCCATGTTGGAAGAACAAAAGAAGTTGAGTAGAGCTATGGAAGAAACCTGTAGAGAAGTGCGCAGGATTCTGGATCAGCAGAACATCATTCAAGTTCAAAGCTTACAATTACAGGAGAGAATGATGAATCTACTGGAGAAAATGATCTCCAAGTCTAATGTGTAGGTTCCTTTGTGAATGCCTCTGAGATTACTATTGCTATTATAGATAACCATTTATTGCACACCATATGTGTGTCTGTTGCCATATTCCCAGGTTTTCCATGGAAATCCAAACCCTAGTGTAATCCTAGTTCAGCAAAGAAAACAGATAATGCAGGGCGAGAGCTATCCAGTATGATAAAATTAGTGCAATATATGCCTAAGTTGAATTATTTTTATACAGAAAGGTTAAGGGATAAATAGCTCGGGGAACTGAAGTACTATTTATGCCTACGTCAGGTATTGTTTTGCAAACAGTGGTGTTGCATTTGCTTCACATCAAGGACTGCAGCTTAATCTGTTTTAGGAGAATGAAATAGTGCATTTCTAAACATGGTTATTGCACCTTGACTTTGCTGATGATTAAACCCTGTTTTGAAACATCTGCCTGATTGTATAAGTGACCTATGGTTCTTGTGAAGAGCTAGTTGGGACCATGAGATACATAATTTTAAACTCCATGCCTGATATGAATAGTACTCTAAATTATAATGGTAAAACTAGTCTATTCAAATACATTTTTTGATATAAAAAGAACCCCCCCCCAAACCACCTTACTATATACTGAATACTAAAATGTATAGAAGATACTTGAAGTTGCTTTTGATATTAAACGTCTAATTTTTTTTCTTTATTAACTGGAATCTGTTGACTTAACAAACAACCAGCAATGAAAACTTTCATTTATTCTCTATCACAAAAGTATTGTACTGTGTGTATATACATATATATAATGTCTATCAAATGAAATAAAGAAAAAGAAGAAACTTACTGGTTATTGCTGGGCAGATAGTATGCTTTGGGACAGCAGAGGATACTGGGAATGATAACCGCAGTGAGAGGTTCACAGTTACTAATTGCAGTGTAAAGATCCGCTGGGCTGATGCCCAGAATGTAGAACTGGAAGTCACGGCGAACACTGAGCAGCTCCCCAGCAGTATTTGCTGGGGGCACGGCTCTGGGGGAGCAGTTTATGTTTGATGGGGCTCTGTCAGGCAGACGGACAGGGATGCACCACACGAGGGAGCCGCAGGCACAGAGGATTTTTACCCAGGGAGCTGAGATGAAGCACCAGCACGCGTTTGGCTCCTCCATGAAACATGCCATTGAAATAATCTTTCACTTAAATTCGAAAATTGGCCAGCAGAATTTCCTATATGCCATTTCCTTTTGTGTTCTCCTTAAAAAACATATTTCTGCCGGTTTTACTGTACAGGCAAGAGCAAAGGTTGAATTCCAGTATAGAAACTATAGAATTAGTACAAGAAACTCAGGCCATTTTCCATTCTCGCTATTGAACAATGTCCCCTCTTGAAACTTTGTCTTTGAAGGTGTTTGCATTCTCCTATATTATTTAATGTGTTGTTGCCTATGCAAAGGTGAGCTAATATATTTTAAAACCCAGACATAACAAATCAATCTCTAATTATGCTTGCTGAACAGGATAAAGGTTATACTCACCAAGCAAATTAATAATATGTGGAAATATTTCTTAGAAGATCCTGCAGGTATGAAGATTAATAATTATTAAATATATAAATGTGGCCCGTTCCTACAGAGTTTAATAAATGAAAACAGGATAAGGCAAATGTAGTAGGAGACTGAACTTGGAGAAAATGGTGGCTGCTGAAATAGAAGTGAAGTAACTTTCCCTCACCCCTTCTTTACTACGGTGATTGCATGATTGGAAAAATGTCAAGTATCTGATTCTGCAAAGATAGTTTTATGCATTTCAAATGTAGGTCTGTCACAGATTCAGGTAAGCTACATGTTCCATGCTTCCTGACACTTTAACTTGCTTACAGCAAGATATGAAGAAACTTGCCCCTGACTCCACAGGAATTAATAGTATTTACTATCTACTTAAATCATAGAGCAATTAAATCCAATTAATGAGCAATAACAATAGCAGCACAGCTGAACTTTGTACTGTTGAGTAGGTAGCCCCTCTCCTTTCATGTTATTACAGCTCCAAATCTGTAGGAACACAAGAATGGAGAAAACGTTCTTATTCCTTGTCTGCTACCACAAGGAACCATGTCATACATTCCCTTTTGTAAATGTGTGGACCTGTATCTTAAAATCAGTTAGGTGTTTTGTCCTCAGAATTATATGAAGATCTGCATTACAGACAGTAATATAAGATTTATATTACAGTTTATAAGATTGCCTCTAGGATTATTCCTGATTAATTTATACCAACTTCTGCTTGTATCAACATTGATTTTGCTGCTTTATGTAGCATTTACTCTTGAGAGCCAGAGGTTGTGTTCCATACAACTCTTCTGATGGATAATACTCTTTTATAAGGTAGGATTTTGATGACTGTTCTGCTAATTTTGCTCTTTTGAGTTCATCTATTTTAAAGGGGAGTGACCAGAATGATACAAGCATTCGAGATGAGACTCTGAACATTGTCTTACATAACTGCATTAAAAGAAATGATGTTTTCTGGTAGTTGTAAGATTTTTTTTCTGTATAAAATGTCACTATTAGTAGTTTCATTTAGAAGTTCAATTTTACATCATCATCTCTTTAACAAAAGGCTTTATTCCCATCCTTGCAGATTACCTGTGTTCTAGCCCTGTTTTTGCCTAGAGAGTGAACACAGCAAAGCTGTAGACAAGTATTACTAGTTTCATGTATGACAGAATTTTTCTAATGCTTTTTGACAACAAGTTGAAAATTCCCTACCTACCCATAGTTTCTTTTTGCTCTTGTTTCTTTTGTTCCTGTAAAGACTGAACATTAACTTAAAAAAATAGGTTGAATGTTTTTTGTGGGGATTTCTTTTGGTTAAGGTACTCACAGCTTTTTCATCTGTATGTGACAGTTAGCTGCAGGTACAGATATTTGAATGTTTGTGATATTTAGACAAATTATAACTTGAAAGACCTGCCTAGAATTAAAATTCTTGGTAGGATTCCTGGCTTTGCAAAACAGAGACACTGCTTCTGTGTCTGTATGAGTACGGAGTATAGTAAGTATTCAAGGGGACCACATGAGGGGTTACCCAAGTTTATAATTTTAACTAGGACATTAAAGGCACTCCCTCATGGCTTCTAGAAGTGTGATCAACAAAGAAACTGTAGCATAGGAAAATCAATTTCTTATTTTTCAGGCAGTAATGGGGTCAACTCAGTTTGATATCACTTTCACCAAATGAAGTGGTTGTACTACATACACACACACAGATGGTGCAAATGGAAAAATTAAATAGAGGAGGAAATACACTGCCTGAAGGCAGGTGACTTTGTAAGTGATGGAAAAATAAAGGAAAAGGAACCTGAGGAGGCAGATGAGAAAAGGAGATATTGAGAAACATGCAAGTAATTGAGAAGCAGATTTTGATGGAAGATGGGGAAAAATACGTTGGGCAAAGGGGCAATGTAAATGCCTCCAAAAAAACCCCAGTAATGACAGGGATGAGAGAACACAACACTTTAGAAAGTGAAAATGAAAGAAAAAGCATAAAGCTGAAGGAGAAAGAGTATGAAAAGCTAACACTAGTGAAATTCTGTGTATTTTGAATAGACGGATAACTTAAGTTACAGTGTAGAGCAAGGGGTGACATTTTTTTCTCACCAGAGGAAAATACATCTCTGAACAAATATTTAGAAGCAAGGACATTTTTCACAAAGGAGAGAAGTTAAGTAATTTGTAGGGGTATCCTGCTGTAATTAAACAACATTTCCTTATGCTGGTATTAACAATTTGCTGGGTAAAAATATTTGTAAATTTTTTTTTTTTTTTACTCCTTGACTTCAAATTGGAGAAGCATTTTAAGACTTCAGTTTAATTCAGGCCCTGCCAAGTTTAACAGTCATCCACCAAACCAGGAGATATATTTATGGATGGGGAATGTCTTTTATCATATTCTCCATAAACTGCTCTCTCTTGCAAAGAACAAAACCAGAACAAAAACATGTATACAGGATTTTAATATTTTTTCCAGACTTAGCCTGCCCAGTCTGGTGTAGGCAAATGGTTTACAACTCTGTAGACTTACCTTAAGTTGACAGCCTGGTTCTGTGAATAGTCTCTTGTTCTAAAGTCAATGGGACTACTCAAATGAATAAATATATTGAAATCTTTATGTGTATGTTTGCAAGATCAGTTCCTATGCTGATAATGTAATGTGAAAGACAAATTTAAAAAAGAAATTTAGGAGCATTTGGTGGTGTTATGTCAGCAAGTAAATACTAACCATCTGGTCTCTAGATTGCTAATCTATTTCCCCTGATTTTATGGTAGCATGCTTCCTGTGTCTGCAAGCTTGAGACTACATCATTAAACTTTTGTGTTGATCTTTTTTAGTGTTTAACAGAAACATTTGAAATACTTTGCCATTTTGGATGTGAAATTTTCTTCCTATGCATAATTTTTCTGGCTGGAAATTTTTCATTCTGCTACAGCTTATTTTAAGGTGTCTCTTGAACCACATTCGTAATAAGGATGAATTATTTCAGATATGTTCTTTAAAAAACAGACCAGTCATCCACAGTGAGTGACATCCAGTTATCTAGGGCTGACTAATTACTACCTGTAATTAGGCTGTAAGATCTCAGTCTGATCCTAGTATCACATAGTACGAGGTTGGAAGGGACCCTGGTCCAGCCTTTCTTGGCTTTCTTTGCTGCAGCAGCCGCACCCTGGTCACTCATACTGAGCTTGTTGTCTACCAGCTCCCTTGCCACAGAGCTGCTCCCCAGCCAGATAGATCCCAACCTGTGCTGCACTCCTGGACTGTATTTTCCCCAGGTGCAAATTCTTGTCCTTGTGGAACTTCACAAAGTCCTTGTCAGCCCACTCTTCCAGCCTATCCAGGTCTTCCTGCAGGGTGGTTCTCCCTTCCAAAGGGTCCACTTTCCCCCTCAGCTTGGTATTATCAACAAACTTCATCAGGATACACTTGATCCCATCCTCCAGATCACTTATGAAGAAAATAAACAGACATGGGCCCAATATCAATCCCTGGGGGACCCCACTTGTCACAGGCTGCCAGTTTGAAAAGGAGCTATTTACCACCATCCTCTGGCTGTGCCTGGGCAGCCAGTTCCCCATCCACTGCATGGACCACTTGTCTAGATCCTAATGCATTCCTAGTGCATCCATTTCTTTAGGAGGAGGCTCTGGGAAAACATATCAAAAGCCTTGAGTCAACATCCATTGCTAACCCTACATCAACTGAGCAGGTCATTGTGTTGTCAGAAGGTGATCACGTTTCTCAAGCATGACTTGCCTTTGGTGAATCTCTGCTGGCTTTTCCCAATCATGTGCTTCATTTGACTTGTGATAGCCCCCAAGAGAATTTGTTCCCCAACTTTCCCAGGGAGTGGAGTAAAACTGACAGGCCTGTAATTTCCTGGATCATCCTTTAAGCCCTCTTGTTGATGGGGTGACATTAGCCTTCTTCCAGTCTTCTGGGATGTCCTCTGATCTCCACAACTTCTTCAGGATTATGGAGAGCATCCTTGGAATGACATCAGCCAGCTCTCTTAAAACCCTTGGGCGTGTAACATCAGGACCCATCAATTCATAGGGGTCAGGCTCCTGTAACAGTTCACAGATCAGCTCTTTTTTCACTGACAATGTTTGTCTGTGTTTTTATAAACCTGGGTTTTTGATCCCAGGACCTGTAGCCCAACAGTACTGGTGAAGACAGAGGTGAAGAGTGTGGTGAGAATCTCCACCTTTACAGCATTGTGGGTGATTAATTCACCTCTGCTGCTTAACGGTGGGCCAGTATTTCCTTCTGCTTGTTGTTTATGTACCCGAAGAACCCTTTCTTGTCTTTTTTGACCTTTCTGGCCAATTTCAATTTGAGCTGAGCTTTTGCTTTTCTAACTGCATCTGCACACCCTGGCAACGCCCTTGTAGTTCTCAATGGGTTTTCCATCTCTGATACGCTTCTCTTTTGGTTTTGAGCAGACTCAGAAGCTCACATTTAAGCCCAGAGGGTTTCTTATTCCACCTACTTTCCTTATCTTTAAAGGGCATGAACTGGTTCTGTGCTTTCAGGAGAGTGTCCTTGAAAAACTGACAGCACTCACAAGTTCCTTCATCTTCCATGGAAGCTTCCCAGGGAATCTATCCCAACTGAATTTGGAGCGAGCTAACATTCTTGATTGTATGTTGTTACCTTAGGGGTAAATTCTGGATTGCTATGCATCGCAAGGAAAAAAATGAATTGGTGCATACCATTAAAGGTATAAAATTTCCAACAGATTTAAATGTTGAGAAGCACTTATCACAGCTTGAGGAAGGCTTGTTTCACTAAAGGAAGCTAGAGAATATCAATTTTCTATGAACTGCAAAGTAAACATATTTAGAAAATTAATTAAAACTACTTTAAAAACTCTCCATGATCCTCATTCTTCTCCCTAGAGGTTTAAATATAATTTATCTTTAATTCAATATAATCAGATCAAATGCAATCTCTTTCATGAACGCCTAAAACCTTGCCTGCATGAACTTAAGTTAACTATAATGCCTATGCTTCCTTTAAACTTACATGAATAAGGTTTTATGTCTTTCCTTTTCATTTAACTTGGAACTTCACTAAATGAAGATTAAATACCCCAGTGATAAATCTTTAACAAAACTAACTGTCCACATAGGGTTTACATCTACAGATCATCTATTCAAGGAGTTAAGCATATTTTAGATCTAGTTCACATTGGTTAACATAAACTAAAAAATGAGACTGAATTTCACCAGTTAAAATGGCATACTACAGATTATACCAGAAATTATGCACTTGGTTTGTGTCTCCTTGCTGCCAAGAAGTTCTTGTGATTTGGTTTGTGCATTCTCATGAGAATAATCTGTGGCCTTATTTTAAGAAGCTGGTTAAAAATGCTATACTGTACATGGAAGAACTTTACTCTTAAGCAGACTTTGCTTCTGTAAGATTATCTGTATGTGTTCATTCATGCAATGAACTCCATGCAACATCCCACATGCATCATGGTTTGCTTGCAGAAGGATACCAGCATCTTCAGCTGACAGCCCTGTGCTGAAACACCAGGAACAGCAGGGTGCCTGGTGAAAGTTTGAACTGCCTCAACACTGCTGCAGTGTTCATCAGCACTAGAAGAAAATTACTCTCTGATAATTCTTATAGGCAGCCATCAGTCTCCAGGTACAACTGTGCCTCTGAGTCTCTTAGCTGGAGACACAGCAAAATCTTGTGATTTTGTCTTGCCCACTCCAAATGAAAAGGAAGTGCATTTGATGTGTAAGGTATGTGGCTGAAGTACACTATCAAGAAAAATATACCTTATGAAAGAAATCATAGGCTAATTTTCTATTTCAGATGAAATTAGGATGTTATGCTAGGCAATAACTTGGAGGATGCCAGTTATCAAGGAAAGAATGTAAGAATGCTTATGGAAGACCAGCCATAATCACCAGGACTTCAGCAGGAACTGCCTGGATCACCTGACTCATGCAAGTCACCACAGATGTTGTATCCTTAAAAAGGTGAAAGAGGAAGTAGGCTGCCACATGTTCAAATAAATAATCCATCAACATTCAACTTTTACCATGGCACTGAAATTTTAGTAGGAGGCAAGACCTTAACCTAGTTCTGAGAGAAACTTAAGAAGCAATGGTGAAGGTACTGAGAAGAATTCCACACATGCTGTCAAGGCCAAAATGACTCTTAATAAATGAACTTCTACTTCAGAAGGTCATTTAGAATAACTGCAAGTCTAGTCTTAGATGAAACCAAAGTTTTGGTGGAGCACAAAAAAAATAATCCTCTTTTATGTAAGTATATCTCAGTGCATTTTGTATGAGTTTTAATTGATGAAGTTACACTAATAATCATGATGGTTTTTATCTGGAATGAGCAAGTCTCTTCTAACTTTAAAAGTCATTCAGAATCTAGTAATGAGGTGGGGGAAGATGAAGTCAGTCTGAGCTAAAGCAGATTTGAGAGCTAGGGCAGAATCCTGTCATTCTGTGTTATGAGGAATGGGCGCTGTTTGTACTGAAAGCACCTTTGCTAAGGTGGACCTAAGTGTCACTGCAGTCATGCCATGCCTTGTCAGCTGAACTTCAGGAGAACAGATTACCACAAGCAGAGCTGTGTCTCTGGCTGGTATCGTAAAGACAGACTGAACTTGGTCCAAAAGGACTTTCTGTCTTCTCCAAAGTTTGGAGGTAAAAAGCTTGGATGCAGAAATGGAAAAATGCTTGGACTTGACTTTGTCACATACCAACTGGAGCAAGGTGAAATGTGTTCTCTGATTCCTGGGTTAACTGCTGAGAGTAGAGCATCCCTCCTCCTCACTTTAATGCTGCCTAGTTTGTCCTGGAGCCAGGGTCTTTTATCAAGGGAATTATGTTAAATAGGAATATGCAAAGTCAATTTCTCTATCTATTACTCATGTCACCTCTTCTGTGCCTCAGGCTCTTATTTTCACTCAGTTTCTTTTCATGGAATTGTATGTGAATATGGAGAACTCTCAGCATGTTTTTCCTGAGGTTTAGGGATATGAGGGGCATTTTCAGACTGACATTTGTACCTCATCACTTAGGACATGTGCTTAGTGATAACTCAGCCAGCAGATTCCTGATGTGTCACCCTTGTACGGTGTGTGAACCTGTGAGCCACACTGGAAATGACTTCAAAGAGGAAAAGAGAGGGACATAGGAACAGAACACTGGAAGATATAATGAATGATCCTAATTTAGCTTGCTGTTTAGATTCACGGATAGTTGGCTTGCTCTGTGAGTATTGCAAAATAAGACAATAATGACGTTTTTGGCATGGTACTTGAAGGCACAAGGAATACCTCCCTGAGATATCCCTTTCCCTTACAGCACCAAAAATACATAGTACTTCTTCAGAACATGTAAATTCAGCTGCTAGATGATACACATTTTTAAGCCCAATGGGACACTCTACTTAAATGAGCCCAGTGGGACAAGAGACACAGCTTCAATGGAGCCACAAAGCCAGACCAGGTTAATTAGTCAGGCAATTTTGAATTAGAAAATTAAAGCTTCAAGGCTTAAAGATCAAATAAACAAACAAAACCAACAATCCCTTTAGAGAAAAAAAAAAAAGGGAAAGAAATACACTAGAAATTTTTTTCATTTTGGTGTATGTGTTTTAACAATTAGAAGGTGTCCATGATATGATACGAAATAAATTTACACTCATTTAGGCTCAGCAAGGCATTTATCAGGAACTGAGGAAACTTTGCCCACAAGAAGTAGTGGGTGGAGGTTTCTGTGCTTCCACTGATACAAGTAAGGCCAAACTCAGGTTGTCATACTCAAAATTCCTGAGTTTCCAGTTCTTGACAGAAGTGTATTAAGTATGCTTGTGTCCTTGAAGTAGATGTTTTAGCAGAGGTTTTGGTTCTATATATTGGGGTTGTTCATCAGCACTGAAGTTTTAACATGACATAAGCTTCAACAACATGTAGCCATAGTTAAGGAAAGAAAAATTGACACCAATGAACAATAATTTGTGCTTTTAGTTTTTGATTACAAAAATTTCTTAATTTGAATGGAATTTGGGAAAATAAATACCGCACATTCTATTGTAGGGGAATTAATTTTCTTAGGATATTAAATAATTATATTGATATTGTGGTGCTTTCCAAAGGCACAGTCAGGACCATGACCTGGTTGTGTCTGTTTTCATACACCAAAAATGTTCCAGACAGTTTACCATCTGACCCTTCAATTTTGCAAGTGGCAGCATTCACATATTTAAGTGCACAAAAGAACCTTTCAACACAAAAACTATATAACTAAATGTTTAAATGTCATAGTAGGTAAGGACACAATTACAAAGCCAAGTAGATGCACAAGGATCAATCCTTTTAACCCTAAATAGGATTTGGGAGGATATGTCCTCTACTGGTCAGTCAAGATTTAACAGGATCAGTATCCACCCTCTTTTATATCTACTACTTCACAGCTCCTTGTAAGGGATTTTTGTACATCTGCATGCGAAGGTGGGAAACACCATCATCCAAACCAAAATGCATTTATACAAAAATATTTTCTTCCATTTCCCACTGCCAAGACTGTCTCACACCAGGTAGAAAACTATGTTCAAAATAAAGAGAAAAGCATTTCTAGATATTAGATGAACTAGTAAACCAAGGTAGATCCTGATGGCTGTGTGTTCATACTGTCCTCAAAAAAACATGATCTTTGCTGACCCTTTGAACTGGATGGTTAACAGAAGGCAGACAAGCTCTCGGAATTAAAAAATAAGTCCTATAATGATGATTTTGCTCCCAACTACTTATTAACTGGCCAACACAAGCTAACTACAATGTATATGATACATAATCTTCCTTGCTGTTCAGAACAAAGTCAAGCTGGGAAAGCTGGAATCATGTTTGTAAAGTGAACAAGCATTCGATACTGACAATCATGTACAATTTTATTATTTTAAACAGGTTGAAAACATTAAATGATAAAAGTAGTATTTATGTGAGGATTTTTCTGTATGTCTAAAAACCTTTTTGGAACAACCAACACTTCCATTTCTTTAACTAAGGTAATTAAACAATGGCAATTAAAACCACAGACTTTGCATCAGATGCTGGACTATGTTTATTTTCTGACTTCTCATCTGGTGTTTGTGACAGCAATAATCACACTCCATTAAAGGATGCATTGTAAACCTCTCCAGATGAAACCTGACAAGCTGTTTTGTGACAGCCACCCTCGGTGTGATTGAGATGTCTGCATGCCCAACATTAAGCTACTTAGGCTTATAAACCAAAGCTTTTCCACCCCAAAGCCACAAATCCTTATCCCTTTGTTTCCCCCTCTTTCTTCCTTTATTGTCTCCAACAGTAGTGAAAACAGTAAGTTACAGCTGAGACCTTGTGTGGATTTTTGAGAGGCCATTAATCACCTTGCTCCAGATTATAACATGAAGTCTTAATCACCATTTCCGAAAGCACTGAAGCAAAGCACTAAATTCATTCTGGACAAGTTGGATTTTTCTGACTGCAAGTAGAGTGTGTGAGCACACCTGTTGGCATGTCAGTCTTCACTTCTTCGTTCCTGAGTGTTACTGACATAGGAAATTCTGCTGTAGTACAAAATAGCCTTCTGTGAAGCCAGACTAATTACATGCTCCTGTGCTATTACAAAAGTGCAAGCAATTCTGTTGGTTATCACAAATACAACAGGTTCAGTATATTTGGAAGGGGTAATCTGACACTGCCATGGAATAATTAGTTTATAGTTAGCAGATGCTGATGGCACTTTTTAGCATCTGTCCTCTTTGAAACAAAATAAAGCATAATTTCTCTGTATTAACTCCATAAAGACGCAGTGGAGGACCTGCAGATACCTCTGTGGGACGCTTGAAATTCCACTTTACTTGTCACTTTCCAAGAGATTTTCTTCAGTTACAGCTGTTTACAAGGTCAGACTGAAATATGTGGTTGATCAATTTTCCATTCTGTAGGCAAGGAGGTTGTGCAAGTCAGTGCTAGACCCGTTTGGGTAACACAGCAACAGAAGTAGTGGCAAAAGACAAAGTCTTGACAACCTTATGTGGAAGCTGGAAATAATTGGGCTATTAAGGGATGGCAGCCCAAACCAACACCTTTGATTTGTGGAATGCAATTCTTTGCCTGTGACACCTTCCCAGTCAAAAGGATACAGAATTATAGCTTGTCTGGGCAAATTTAAATCTCTAGAGTATTTTTAAAAATTCTGTACCTCACCTGAAAGAATCAACTGTGGGGTTTAAAATCAACCCCTCAATTTTCTTCCTTATGTTTTGAATTTTTATCCTTCTTAAGGAATTAATAATTACTTTTATAGGACACAGGATAGCTAAAGAATTTCGGAAGTCTTACACTGATCTGCCATGACATCTTCTGTGAGGATGAGAAAAAGATATAAATGCTTATTTTATTTGGTTATTTTTCCTTTCAGAAGCTTTTCCCATAAAACTGGATGAAAGAGATAGCAAAACTAGGATCTATGTCAATTGGAAATGTCTTAGATTGGAAGAAATCTCCTTGGGAGGGATTGACAAAGAAAAAACCAGCAGAATGAGAAGGTGAAGTCCAGAGTACAGGAGCAGGATCCTCTGTTTTTCCAAAGAGCTTTTTCCTTTGCCCTGTGTTTGTGTTTTTCCTGAAGATGCTGGTATACTGTAAGCATTTCAGCTCAGGAAGGAGTTATTAAGAAACGATTTCCTAGATTGGATAACAATTAGACAAATTACTGAAATTAAACCATTAAGCCACAGTATTACAATTTGTAAGTTATCTTATGGACATAACAGCGAGTTGGGGGATAGATATCCCGCTCTGGAGACTGGGAAAAAAAACCAACAAAAACTCAGAAAAAGGTAAGAATTCTCCTTCACCTCGTTCTGGTACGTTCAGTGTTGGTTTTCCCATACACAGAGAAATGAAATGAAATACCCTACATACAAAGGATTTCAACACGTACATGTTAACAACTAAAGATCCCATTCTTCTGCTAAGATCACATAAATCTTAGAGATTTGGTTAATTCTTCCCTTTTTCTAACTCATATTCCTTACAAATTTCTTAACTGCTGTTAACCTTTTCCCCCCCTCTTCCTATTTCTCGTATTTTAAATAAGGGCTACCAGTTGCCCTTTTGAAGGGAAGAGCTGTCTCCGGTGTACTTTTAGCACTTTCTGTCTGTGCCCTGCTCCATCCCGGCGGCAAAACTCCCCCTCCGCACACACGCTTTGCCCTTTAGGTGCTTAATTACTACCAAGTGCCTCACCTACCTTCTCAGCCTCCCCGGATAAAAGGCAGTGCCACCCTGCTCCCTCCCTCTTGTACCTTTACCTTGCCCGGTCTGTCTCACTTTATTCCCAGGCTTCAAAACTTTCTGTCTGTGCCCTGCTCCATCCCGGCGGCAAAACTCCCCCTCCGCACACACGCTTTGCCCTTTAGGTGCTTAATTACTACCAAGTGCCTCACCTACCTTCTCAGCCTCCCCGGATAAAAGGCAGTGCCACCCTGCTCCCTCCCTCTTGTACCTTTACCTTGCCCGGTCTGTCTCACTTTATTCCCAGGCTTCAAAGGCGCGGCACACCTGTCTAAGGCACCTCCGAGCGTCTCCCTGAGCCACCTGCGCTCCCGAGCCGCGGGCTGTCAGCCCCTCCCCTCCC
>NW_008236769.1:10768399-10781243 GCF_000691975.1 Corvus brachyrhynchos | reverse complement strand
CCGTGCCCGTCCTGCTGCCCCGGCAAAGCGCCCCGAGCCCTCCCGGCTGTCCCTGAGCCCATCCCGCCTGGGTGTCGCTGCTGCCGCCCCAAGTGCCGCCCTTCTGTGCGGCGTCCCAACAGTTCTGGAGCGAATGTGCAAGTAAAGAAGGGGGGGGAAGTGCCTAACTGCCAACAAAGCCTTTCCACCTTCTTAAATACAGCAAATAAATTAGTCTGAATGTAGACGCATGACTAGAAAACTTAGCTTTAGAAAACTTTGTCCTTACTCGCATGAGTCTTGTCAGACAAAACAGCAAGAGTCCTGTTTGTGTTCCTTACACTTCGTACACTGTCTTCATTGGAAGAAGACTTTTTATTAACAACGACTTTTTAGCCTGCTGTTACTAATTACAGTCGGTATTTTTTGAATGATCACACTAGGTGCCCCTAAAGGAAACATAATGATCTGTCTTGCCAATTGTGAAATGCTGATGAGATTTTCTTACTAAGACATTGTCCTGCCCAAGTTCTCAAACAACTGGTAGCTGTCTTCTACAGGTTGTGCTGTTACATTTCTTGTGTAACTTGTCTATTAACGTGTACCACATTTGAATAGTTAGTGGAATTCAAATGTTACAACTTCATTTGAGCTTTGTAGGGACTTGGCATCAGTTCTGCCTCAACAACTGGCATCCATGCTGAAAAGTCTTCTGCATTATTGTAAGACCTGTGTGAGGAATGAGGGAACCGTCTCTCTTTCTTCTATGCACTCCACTTTGCATACTTTATTCTCTTACAGTCCCAGTATTGAAAAACAAAATGAAGCCAGACAGAATGAAACCAGACAGTTCTCTGCTGTCTCTCTCCACATTAACATGGATCCTGTAGTGCCAAGTACCAGCTCATTTCCAGAGGCTTTTTGGAAGGTAGTGGTGGTCAGTCATGTACTCCTGAACTTCACTGGCTCCCTCGCTGCCCTCTGTAACTGCTAAGTTACAGTTTAACATAGACTATAGCAGGAGTGTGCCTCCTTTTTCAGTTCTTTTTGTTGCTATGAGATAACAAGAGCAGAAGCAGGAAACAAACCACCTCTCTCCCTTGAAAGTAAGCAAATACATGTTATTTTCTTTGGAGTAGAGGGTTTGAAAATGACATGAAAAGCTAGCATGGATATGTAAAGACATTGCATACAGAAATGCAGTGTTTGTGGGATACAGTACAATTCAACCATAACTAGTATTTTTGGTGGTTTAGACCCCACAAATAATTGATTCAAATGGTAGACCAGAATGTTTGCTGGCAGAAAACTTGAATGTTTTGCTCTGTTTTGCAGTTCTGTGTCAAAGCTGATGTGTATGGGCAAATTATGTTGTTTCCTATACTTGAACAACTCTTAATGTGTATATATTAGTGTTTTTGCCTGAAATGTTCTGTGAAATATTTTGTAGTTATAAAGCTACAAAGCTTTATATCAATATAAGTGAAATTATGTTTTTGTTTCACTGGATATGCTACACATTTGGTAATTTATTTCAGGAAAAGGATATTCAGACATGATTACGTTGGGACTGTGTAAGTTTGTGCCCCTTCTGTGTCATGTCTCTTTAGATCCAGGCTTCAAATCTGCAAGGAAATTAGAAGAAAAGTTAGCAATTAGATAACTTGATAATTTAGTTTTGGACTAGTCTGTTAACAGTTTGACAGTCAACTAATCTCTGCTTGTGAGAAACACTGTTTTCATATTTTTTCCATTTCCATGCCATTGTTGCAGTAAAACATAGTTGGATGCCGAGCGTTCTTGCAGAAGAGATACATTTGTCCTTTGTCTTGAAGTTTCCTAGATAAATTTAGTGAACTGTTGTTTGACATGGGTGTAATTAGCATAAAAATTGCACAGTAATGTTCAGGTACTGAGGGAGGGAAGAGGTGACTTTTTTAGTGAAGTAATACAGTTTTTCTTTGGTTGGTATTTTTTTGTTTGTTTTGGGTTTTTTAGTGTATAGACACATTAATTGCAAAAACCCTTTAATGTTGAATTATTTCCTAACTTTACACCTACAAATGTTTACAATATATTGTAACAGCTGAAAGCCTTCACACCTCTGGAAATCATTATTAGAGAAAAGTAACATGTTAGCGGCCTGTGGGTTTTTTTTATAATTGTCCGGGTTTTGAATGATGTTTCATTATCAGTGGTTATCATCTAAAATAAATGCTTGATGTGTAAGGGTCATAGGTTAGGAAGGCAAGTAGGTAAATTGACTTGTGAATAGAGCTAAAAAGAAACCTCTCTTAGCAAATGTGGAATTGTGAGGTAAGACAGCATTGGGATTTGCCTCTTCTATAGATTAGAGAGATAGCTGGAAAAAATCTGTTTTTCTTACCAGCCACTTCAATATTACAATATTGAATCTCAATTTTTTTAGTAACAACTGCTTTTTTATTATATTTTTAAAATGAGATTATTTATCATCTCCTACTCTCAATTGTTTCCTTTCCTCTTGCAAGCTAGTAGCACAGTTTTAGGTGCCAGATAGTACAAGGCTTTATAATATGACCAGGTTAACAGCAGCATTTTGGAGGGTACTGGGGGTCACATTAGGCTATTCTCCAGACAGCTGAGAACAGAAATATTTACTATAAGGCAAGTTAAAAGATGTATATATTCATGCTTATAGGTAGCAGGTTTTTATGTACTGTTGGGCATTTGTTGGTTCAAATTTTTTTTGTTAGAGAACTATATCTTGAAATATTTAAAGATTATTCTCAAAAAATACCAGACCTAATTAGAGATAGCTGAATGCACAGTGACCTCTTGGTTCCCAAGTTTAGCTCCATCAGGAAAGGGTCAAACTACGTTGAAGATATGAGACTGGATGCAAGTTGATGGGGGTTTTTTACAGCAATGTAAGAGTTAAGTGTGGTTAAATGTTTGCAAAGCACTTCCTATATTATGATTTCCATTCAAAGGTTAAGTGTGAAGTTTCATTACTTCTTAAAGCCAAGTTGTTTTTTTTTTTTTTTCCTCAAATTATAGGAAAACTATCGTTAATGAAGCTGGATAATTGCTATATTAAAACAATTTGCAAAAACCATATTACACTGAATAGTCACAGCTGCACCATGGAGACATAAAAACCTGATGTCCCTTTGTTCAAAAAAATTAAAAACTAAACCCCAAAAAGTAAAGCCAACTGGATGTCTTCTGGCATCTTGAAATCTGTCCTATTTTGGGTTTGGAAGGGTCCTGTGGGAATTACATCCTGCAGTTGTGTATTTAGCAGAATATTTGAGAAACAGCAGTAGTTTCTTAAATTTGGTAATCGAAGAGCTTGTATGTAGTTAAGATTATCATCCTAAATTGTATTTGAGTTTTGGTTTGGTTTTTAATTGGTAAAACTTTTGAAGTAATTGCCTTGTTTGTTCTAACCCAGGCAGAAATACTGTGAAAGTAGTGTGCTGTGGATTTAATCACATTCTGAGTGTGGTTTTTTTTGTTATTTCTGTAGCTGAGAGCAATGTCAGTAGGATTTCTTGGTCATTTTTCTTCCATGCGAGTAGTGGGTGGGACGCCACTAATTTAGCACTTTAGATATGATAAAGAAATGTGTTGTCTCTGTGTGTATGTATATTTATGTTTATGGGAATGTATTTATCTAAAATGTTGCCTGCATTTTCCCCATCTATGCAAGATACTTGGTTTCAAGTACCTTACACACTTCAAGTATGTTACAGTGTGACTGAATTAAAGATAAGCCTGTGGACTAACTCAGAGTAATTATTGTCAGATTAGTTCTCACTTGCTCAGATGGAGTTTATTGCAATTTTTTGTAGCTGCAGTCCCATGGTTATTTCTGTCAGTCATCCTCCAGACATACGGAAGGGAGGGTTCATATCGTGCAAGAAGGGGATAGTTGCAAAAGTTGAAAAAGTTGTAATTTCTTTTATTTGTGTGAGCCATTTTCATGCATTTTAACCTGCTTAGTGGGGGAAACCTCTTTAAAACAATGGAATTTGCCTGAGTATATTTAGAACAAGACATCCAGACTACAGTGCTGACACCAAAATGCAGTGAAATATTCTATTTCTTGCTGTTCATATAAAGCTGTTATATGTTAATTGTAAAGTCATGGCTAGATTAATACTGGCAGCATGTGTCTTTTTCACTCCTTTTTTTTTTTAAATTTTTAAGATAAACTAAACCACATGGATGTTGGAAGGATGGTCTGAAATGCATTTTTACAGTGTTTTCTATCTGACAAATTGTTTTGAGTAGATTAATTGATGGGTGTAACAGTTAATCTGATCTTGGATCCCTTTGGTCTGATACATGACTGAATGCCCATTTGTCATTGCATATGTAAGTGAAATGTATGTAAGGAAGTTGGAGATACTTATTTTAAGCTGCTTTTACAGTCAGTGGAGAGATACAGGCAACTGTAGGGGTAATTAATCTATTTTACATGATACATGTGGTACCTGTTTCTGTACACTGAGTGTAAAGGGGGTGAAGTGTAGCTGAGTAGATGGGCACAAGCTCTCATTTTTATTTTGCTGGGAAAGGATGGATGAGCTTAATTAAAGATTTTCTCTGTGCTGTGAAATGGAGTGGTGCATTTTACAATGGTGCAGTATGCCAAAAGGTAACTGAATAGTAGGTAATGTGGGGGAGTTGGGGAAAACATAACATGCTTAGTATAAAAAACACTGTACATCAAAAGACTTGGATTCTGTTCTTTGCCATTTTGTCACGTTGTTATTTTAGAGAGACACTTTATTTGCATTTGTAACTCCTTTCTTATCAGTAAAATTAAGACTGTGGTACCTGTTCTTTTCAAACTGTTTCCTGTGTTTCGTTAATTCTCTGGCAATAGCTTGTGGTAGAGTTCACCAGCAATTTTTCTGAACAGTAAAGGGAATACTGGGTACTAAAAAGACTGAAATACAATGAGAATTATAATGTCTTTTTTTTCTTTCTTTCTTTAGAGCTTCATCAGATGAAGGAGTGATACTCTTGAAACATGACAAAAAACTGGACTAAATAAAAATTTTCCTGTTTTAGGAAAAAAATCCAAAATGTATAGACCAGGAGAAACGGTCAAACGTCGACTCAACATGCACGCTCCTCCACGGATAAGAAGCGTGGAAGTTGCTCGAGGAAGAGCAGGTTATGGGTTTACCCTTTCTGGACAAGCTCCTTGTGTTCTCAGTTGTGTGATGAAAGGAAGCCCTGCAGATTACGTTGGACTTAAAGCAGGAGATCAGATATTTGCGGTTAATGAAATCAATGTGAAAAAAGCCTCCCATGAAGATGTAGTGAAACTTATAGGGAAATGTTCTGGAGTCCTGCACATGGTCATTGCTGAAGGGATGAGTCATATAGATTCATGTTCAAGTGATGAAGAGGTTGGTTTTTATGATGGGAAGGGGTGGCTGAAACCCAAACCTGACTCTAAAGCTCTGGGTATAAACAGAGCAGAGAAAGTTGTTGAAGAAATGCAGTCTGGTGGCATTTTCAACATGATCTTTGAGAATCCTGCTCTTTGTGCTGGTAACTCAGATAATTCTGCACCAAAACAAAGATCATTTTCAGTTTCTGCTGCTATTAAATCTGAAACTGGCAATGAAAGTGTAAGCAATCCAAACCTACTGTCAAAGGAAGAAATAGCCAAAGTTCTGAATGATGATTCAGTTTTTAGAATTGGACTGGAGAGTGCGGAAGACTTTGGATTAGATGCAAGCATTTTGAACGTTGCCATGATTGTGGGTTACTTAGGCTCCATTGAACTTCCTTCAACAACCTCGAATCTGGAAACTGAGAGTTTGCAGGCCATTCGTGGGTGCATGAGACGTCTGCGGGCAGAGCAAAAAATCCATTCCCTGGTGATGATGAAGATAATGCATGACTGTATTCAGCTCTGCAGTGACAAATCAGGTGTTGTGGCAGAATATCCTGCAGAGAAACTGGCATTCAGTGCTGTTTGCCCGGATGATAGAAGATTCTTTGGACTAGTTACAATGCAGACAAATGATGATGCAAGCTTGGCGCAGGAAGATGAAGGGGTCCTGAGGACATCTTGCCATGTTTTTATGGTGGATCCTGAATTATTTCATCATAAAGTTCACCAGGGTATAGCAAGGCGTTTTGGACTGGAATGTACAGCGGATCCAGATACAAATGGCTGTCTGGAGTTTCCAACATCATCTCTACCTGTCCTGCAGTTTATTTCTGTCCTGTACAGGGATATGGGGGAATTGATCGAGGGAATGCGTGTGAGGGCTTTCCTTGATGGTGATGCAGATGCTCATCAGAATAATAGTACAAGCAGTAACAGTGATAGCGGAATTGGAAATTTCAACCAAGAAGAAAAGAATAATAGAGTTCTGGTGGTTGATTTGGGGACCAATCCAAGTAAACATATTCCTAGCAGCATATGGGAAAATCCAGTAGGAAGGGGACAAAATCAGCCTGCTTCCCATTGGAATGGCTTCTGTCATGAGCAAGAGGGAAACATCCCTTTAGAAGTAATTCAGAATGATAAGTCCCAAAATGTAAGCAAACATTTGAGCCCTTCTGCTCGTATTGAAGTTCCATTGGTTTCCTCCCGAAATTCAGTACCCCCATCAAAGAAAAACGCTGCAGGCATGGGCAATCAGAGGTGGTTGCCTGTGCATGTGTTACAAGAGTGGCAGCATGGAAATGCCAGTGACCAGGAGTCGTACACTGACTCTACAGACGGCTGGTCAAGTGTTAACTGTGGGACCCTTCCCCCTCCAATGAGCAAGATTCCAGCTGACAGGTACAGAGTCGATGGCAGCTTTGGTCAGCCGCAACTAAAATCTCACAAAAGTGAATGGTCCAAGAAAATGTTCTGCATTCAGAACAAATTTGGCCCTCCGCACAGTATCAGGAAATCTAAAGAAGATAAAAAGGTAAGAATATGTTGGTATTGGTTCTTAACAGCATCAAAAAACCCCACACCCAAACCTATCTGCCTATGGTACTTTTACACAGTAATATTTGCATATTAAAATTTAAACATGTATTATATAATTACAGAATTTCAGATGAAGAAAATAATATGTTTCTCTCTTGTTTGCAGAGGCACTGCATATTCCTCTTTGAGTGCAGCTCTGGAATTGTACTTCTGGTGGAAGTATTGTCTGTTAGGCCTTTCTCACTTTTCTTCTTGTCTCTTCATTGTTTCCAAATGTTGCAGTGGCACTGAAATGAAAAGGAGGCATGACATTTTAGCAACTTCAGTTTCTTCTGACCTTCAGCTGCAAAAGAATGGAAACAGTCTGCATCTTTAGTCTGGTTCCTTTTTGTAGAAGGCTGGCTTGCAAATGTTATTTTAGTGATATCTATTTTTATAGAGACATGGTATAATAATTAGTCAAAAACCTGGATTATACACTTTTCACGGAATAAGACTGTTTTATTACAAAACTTCACTCCAGTGAACCTCTCAATACAAGGTGTGTTAAAAACTGACATCAAAACCTAGTTGTTAGTGGTAGGTCACAAATCTAACATTCTGCCAGTAAGCCTGTAATTCAAATTTTATTCCAAATTACTGTTCTATCTACTTGTTTTGTCTACTATTAGACAAAGTGAGGAGACTTAAAAAACAAAAAAAGGTGTGGGAGGAGTATTCAGCGTGATTACATACCCTTTGTGACACACACATTTTGCTGTTGAGGGAACTAATCTCAGGGGAGTCTGTTGTTGATAACTGGAATTCTAGTAAAGTGGAGCCATTGTTCTGATACTAAAAGAATCAGTAGCAGTTTTGTATCTGAAATGTTTGCTGACTCCAGGGAAAGACAGAATCTTATACTCCAAATTAGTCTTCAGGAAGCTTTGTCATTCCATGCTTATATTAGTGTTCACCTTACCAGTACTCTAGTGTATATATTAAATATACTAGTTTGTTTTTTTTTTATTTTCAACACAAAAAGAGTACAGAATACTGTTTGTGAAAATTTTGTGTATTGCTTATATGATTGTTTCAGATGTCCATCATGCTATCCAAATCTGTTTTGAAAAACTGTGGTTTTTTTCTCACCTGATTAAAAATATACAACCCCTGCTCAAGTGGACGACAGTAGAGGTTCATTAGTTGTTTCATACTGTTAGAAACTAAATCTTTGCAGTGCTGTGACAATCAGTCACAGACATTTTGGGGATTAGGCTGTGGAACTTCAGAACATTTTGGGTTTTGTGTGGAAAGAGAAATTATTTTTTATTGCTTTTCCTGCACTGTAAAGCAAACACCTTTTGCATACGTTCTACTGTATGCTTTTTGTGCTGAAAATAAAATAAACTAGTATGTATAATAGTTACACATTAGTGTATTGTTAAGGTGAACACTGCTACAGGCAGCAATGTTTTCCAGGCCTGCAATAAAATTAAATTTCAAATGTTCTTAAATACAAGGTGATTCACACTTTCAAAAACCAGACAGAAGTTAGCCAAACAGAAACACTAAATTTGTGAACATATCTCACCCAAACCACCTAAGAATTGATTCTATCTACTGCCCTGAAGTCTGTGTGCTTCATGATCTCTTTGTTGATGGACCAAGGAAAAGGCCTCTTTATATGCCGCACTTGGTGCAGGTACATGATGGATGTTGGTCCCAAGTGCTCATTAGAAGCTGAACCAACTGCATTGGATGCTGCTGAAATTCTTTAGGGGTCTCTGTAATAAGTTTGTGTCTGCAGTGTCATCCATGATAGTAATATGGATTAGATTTTTTTAAGAAACACTTATTTCATGGAAGTCAAGATTATAATAATTAAGTTCTCATAGAAAATTTTACACTTCAAGATGAAAGATGCTCCATGTGTGGGTAAAGAGTAATAATATTTCACCTACTATATCACTCACATCAGCATAAACCAACACTAAGTATCTCAGTCTTCCCTTTTAAGTCTATTTGATAATAAAATAGGCATTCTGTTCTTTGATTACTGACAAATTTGTTTGCAAGACACATTTAAAATGTTCCTACATGGCTTTAGCATTTAATCTCTTCATTGAGGCTACAGAACCTCTTTCGCATTTTAATTTCATTTTTCAGTATTATTGAAGGCTGTTGAAACTGATGAGAAAAGCTCATAAAGGTTATTTGGAGTAATTCACAGAGATGAAATTGTACAATATTCTCATCTTAAATCTGTAATGAAGATAGGGGATGTCATTACTGATGAACATAGCTCTATACTTCTTCAGGTGCTGCAGAAATAGGGAAGATTTGTATTTGCATTTTAGAGTAGGGAAGAGGTAAAACTGCCCATTACAAACCATTATTCAGGTGCGTTAGATCTGTGTTCTAGAAAATTACACATCCTCAGCTTCCTGTGACCTTTGTAAGTGGTAAGGACTTATTTTACCCAGCTTGCTCAGACCCATTCCAGTCATGGAATAAAGTGAATAAAGTTGCCACATGGGATTACATTCATATTTTTACAACTTGGTGGCTCAGTCTAAGTCTTCATTTGGCAGAACAGTCCTTAAATTGCTTTTAATTGAGGTAGGTTTTTGTCTTTTACATCAATACTGAAGATAAAACCTTCTATGAGTGGGAATGTAGAAGCCACTAGAGGGAGAAAAGATTATCAAAGCTAGAGGTTCTTGTGGTGGACTCTGTACTTCTATGTTAAACACTGTCTTCCTTGGAATTTTCGTTACACATGAGTTCCTGGATGCAATTCTGCTCTAGCAGAGCTGCTGTGCAGATAAACAGTGATGATCACAGCGTGTAATTCTAAAAAATATGCTGTACTGTACAATGCTAGTGGGGGGTAAGATGGGCATAAACTACTTCCAGATTTTATAGCTGCACTTACAAAACATTTGCAAATTGCACAGCACGCAAGAGCAGATGTGAGAAAGTGTTAGTGAACATAACTATTTAAAAGTGCACTTTCCGAACTAGCCTGGGAAGTGCTTCTTGTGAGTCTGGCATTTCAGACTTCAGGTCACAAGCAAGTTAACACATTTTTTGAGCTTTTTTTCCCTTTAGTGATGATGTTTTCAGCTCACAGACTAGAATTGTGATAATTGGCAAATTCACTTTTAAAATACTAATTTTCTTTATGATGCTGTAAGGCATTTTAAAATTCAGTGTAAGTGTAAATAGTTGAAAATAGTTAAAAATGCCTCATTTTGTTGTTAGTGGATAGCATGAGGTTTTTTGTTTTCTTTAAAATTTTGTAATCATTAATTATCCCCAAATTACTGAACACATACTTTGACAATTGCTGTATATATATGTTTTTTTTTAAACCTTTTAAAATGGTTTCTGTGCATGGTAAGAGGAGAACTAAATCAGGGGAATTTTTGTTCTAGTCTACCTCTTTTGGCTGAGACTTACTAGAAGATATCTCTGGCCCTGTGCACCCCTCAAATTATTTCCTGAACCTTACCTTTCTGGAGTTTCTTAAAAGTGTCACGTGAACAGATTTCTATTGAAGCACCTAATGAGCATTTTTTGGTGGTATCCATGTCTTCTGTAGGTCTTAGATGAAAACAAGTAGTGAGAGGCCTGATGATGTTGCTGAAATGTACTGAAAAGTCATGGAAGGCAAGGTACCTTTCAATTTGAGATCAACTAAGGAGGATTTCTGGTGACAAGAAGCTTCTAAATTGCTCTAAGATTGATGCTGGATGGAGGTGTGTGCTCTCCTGAGGTCTGTGAGACTAACATGAAGGGCCTGATTATGGTTTCTGTGGGAATGGAATAATTCCTGCTTTTTTGTTTATAATTCCAGTTGCGCTATCCTGCCTTTGCTGTTGCATTGCTCTTTCCACCTTCTTTAGCATCCCTCTAAGTTCCAGTCACTTATCTACTCACTCTTGTGCATGATTTTTGGGTGACGCAAATGAAAAGCATCATAAGCAATATGAAAACATCAGGGGATGTTAGAATTGGCAAGGGACTTAAGAAATTGCTGAACAGGGAAGCATTCCTTTCCCTCTAGACTAAATTAATATAATACATTTGATTTTGTTCAACCCTCACTCTCTGTTTTCAGGCTAGTGCCTGGCCAAAAATATGTCTACCCATTACTGTTTTAAATTAAGTTTAACTGGGAAAATACTCATTTTTCCACTGGAAAGCTTCATAACAGCCATTTTAGTCTTTGAGGACTAAACTTGAGGACAGAATCCTAGGCATTGACCTCTCGCCATCTCTTCTGAAAAAAAGAAAGTCTGTTTTAATACTGTGGGAGTGAGTATAACACTGAAGATCAAAAGAAGTTTAACAACCTGAGCCTGATATAACTAGCATTTGGGCACTGGGTTTATTCCAAGAGAATATGACAAAGCTATTAAAATGTAATTAAAGAGCTTTTTAAAATTTTGGGTATTGACTTTTAGAAATCCTTTCCTGTTTCACACTTGTTACGCTTCTATCTTGATCACATTATTGTTTGTGCTGATGAAACGTGTGAATTTGTAGTTGGATCCTGTTTGTAGATCTTAGAGGAAAACAAAACAGAAAATCTTATTGTATAAGACTCACTGGACAATAGTATTGCAAATATGTATGCATTTTTTAAACCATAAAATATATCAGCTGCTTGGTAACCTTCCTAATTTAAGCTCCTGAAAATATTGTAAAAATGTAGAAGAGAAGACAGGTAAGGAGTAAGTACTGTGGGGTTCATAGAAGAGAAGACAGATAAGGAGTAAGTACTGTGGGGTTCACTAAGGCATCTGTCCTTGCTAATCTATATCTTGGGTAACTATTATTGTTACTCTGTTTTGATCAGAGGTTTAACTGTAACTACTTCAGAGTTGTCTTTGTTTCCAAAGCAAGTATTACTGAAAAAGATATGCTGTTCAAGTTTAAAATGATGATTTTTTTTTTTGTGGTGAAAATCTGTAATTTGCTTCAGATCCAAGTATTGCAGTTTTTTAATGTTGGTAACTGGATGGTGAACTAACTGCAAAGCAGAGATTTTAGATGCAGAGACAATGTTGGCAAAGCTTTGTGGTTCTCATATTTGTTTTTTTGTTGTATAATTACATGTTTTTTTCCCTTTCTTTTAGAATTCTGTTTGCTCACTAGCTTGAATTGTTCCACCACAGCTGTTTTTGAAGCGGAATTAATGGCATCTGGATTGCTATTCTTACACAGTACAATTTAATGTTAACTTTTGGAATTATAGACTTTGATCTGATTTGAGATCTACCTATATACCTTAAAGAGAACTCAAGAAAAATCCCAAACACCAGGCTAGGTCTGAGAATGTGCTAGTGCGAATTAATCTGCAAAGAGGCATTTAGAAGAAATAGGTCCTCTGATTTTTGCTTTGAGAAAATGAAAAGCAATTAAATATTTAGTAATTTCATGCAGCCTTTTCATATGAATTGTAATCTTCTAAAATTATTTTTTAAATGGTTCTAGGATCTTTAAAGCATATAAAAAGGCCAAATAACGCTGGCTGTGTTTCTCTGAAAAATAAATCAGATAAAATCTGAACAGTAAATGTCTGTAGAGCGATGTCAACTTTTGTGAAGTGTCCTCATTTCAAATTTGTGTACTAGAAAGAAAATGGCATGGAAAAAATAATTAGGATAGAATGAATTGAAATAATGAAAAATGGCTTAGTTTTTATGTTATAAACATAAAAGCTTTGAGGTGGGAGGTTATAAAGTTATTGCCTGTACAAAAAAAAAAAGAAATCTGAATTTCTTGAAGTTGAGAAGACTTAGAGGAGAAAAGGAGTTGTAAAATACCAGTTCTTCACTGGAGAAGAAATAGATCCATATGGAATAAATATGGAATAAAGGTCTTTAATTAACAAAAAAATAAATATGGAATTGCTAAAACTTACCTGAACTTGTA
>NW_008236769.1:10758067-10768381 GCF_000691975.1 Corvus brachyrhynchos | reverse complement strand
ATATTCTGCAGTTTAATAGTGTGGAAAGAAAACACCACATAATTGTACTTTATCTGTAGTTTCATTTAATACCTGCTAATATTTGTCCTGAGAAATACTAACAGTTTTACTCTACTTTCTCTTACTGATGTTATTTTTGTTTTAAACCTCAACCACCAAGCACTTACTTTTCAATCAGAAGTCAGCTTAGTCTTCTCCCATGCAAAAGTTTTTCCATAATTGTAATATAATTGGTTGCTGTAATACTATTTTTGAGATGGGTGGACCAGAGTTACAAGTAGTTTTAAAAATGTGTGGTCAGGCAATATATTCGTAAGACTTATTTCTTGATTTTTTTTCTTTTCTGATGATTTTTGGTCATAGTTTTGATTGTTACTGTTTATTGGACTATACTGAATTAATGTTCCCAGCTAATGCCTACCTAATGTTCAAGATGATTTGAAACCAATTGTTATGTCTGTATTTATATTTTTCTCCACATTTTCCCCTAGTGTAGTAAGTTCTTTCTGTTCCTCTGCAATTTCCAACTACCAGGCTTCCAACTTACATAAGGCACTTTTATCTAGTTATAAATATACTAGATATATATATATATGCTGGGAAAATGATCTTTTTAATCTGCATAAACAACATCAACATTTATTGGGGTTGTTTTGTTGTTTTGGTTTTTTTTTTTTTTCCTTGTAAAGGGGTTAGGATAGTACTGAAGTGTAGACGGGTCAGTGTTTTATGCCTAATATCCTTAGTACGGGAGACTAGCATTAAATTTCATTTACTTGGATGTTCATGTCAGGACAGTCTCTTTTCTGTGTCTTCCCAAAGTCCATATGGATTTTATATGAAAGATCTTACATTGTTCATTGTATCATGGGCCAAACTGGTATTTAAGCCATTATAATGGTTAGGAAGGGAGTGAAATGTGTCATTATCATCTGATCAGTAAAGAAGTATTCTTAAAAGTCATCGAATCTGTTGATCAGGACTGGTGAATATAGCATTTGAATTCTTTGTCATCCTGGTGTAACCCAACCAAAAAAAAAAAAAAATTACAGGAATTGAAGTGTAATTAAAGCCTGCAGAAAAGCTGACAATAAAGTTTGAATGAGGATAGACCTTTTCTAATTAACCCTCTGTCACCTAATCTGGTTTTGTGAGGTGCTGTCACTCCATGATGATGGCACCAGTGCAGGGCAGCCTGAAGGGTGTCATTCATTCTGGTTTTGTCCATAGCATCTGGAGCCCTCTCTAGCAGCACAGATACCTGTACCCCAGGACTTACTGCTTCCTGTTACGGGCCAGGGGACTGGACCACAGCCAGTTCTTTTCCCAGTTCCCCCCAGATTCCTTTATCTCTTTCAGAATATGAGAAGTCCTCACCTGGCATATCCCGTATGTTAATCCATCCTGTTCTCAGGCCGCACAGACCGTCATTTTACAAGAACTGCGAGTTTCACTGTCAGTTTTGGGTGGGGAACACGTGATGCTGGCAGGTGGGATGAGGGGCAAAGGGGGGTCAGGCCTGCTCTGCACTGTTCCAGGGGGGTGGTCAGTAGTCAGGAGAATAGATGCTTAGGGTGGGATGGACAAGAGAGGAAGATAAAACCCCATGGCCCAGGGGATTTGAGCAGGATTTGAGACTAATATTGATGGCAGTATAATATTTGCATCAGCTGCCTTTTTGTCTGTGATCCTTTCATTATGTTTTGAGACTTTGTACGCTTTATTGGCATTACTGTGGCATCCTTGTTTCCCATCCCTTTTCAGAAAGGTCGAAATCAGCAACTTTCTGAAGTCTTAAACCTGCATTTTTTTAAAAGATGACCTGCCTGTTCAGAATGACCCTTCTGCTGAGGGGCTCAACAGCCAGGATTAAATTTGGCAAATTTTGAGTATCTACAGAAGTTTCAAGTTATATGGTCAGTGTATCTGGGTTCCAAACTGTTACACACTTTACCATACAAAGCCATAGAATGAAGCCTAAAAACAGTTAAGAGTTTTTCAAAGCTTCAGTATCTGGAAATAGGACAAATTAAAATTTGGTGATTTTATAGTTAGTATGATTAAGTTCTGTGACACATAGAACATACCAAATTCTGTTGAGCTCCTTAATTAGCTGAGCTCCTTAAATTGAGGCAAGCAGTGTGACCGTTCTAGCATGTGCACGGTCCTTTTGTATTCTCTTAAGTGGCCAGGATGCAGGATGGTGTACTTGTTCCACCTGAACAGGAGGAAGAACATTTTCTCTAAAGATTAGTGCATACCAGTAATGATATTTTTGTCTTAGAGCTCCTAGAATTTTGTTCATGACATTTAATTACTTTCTTGCACTTTTTTTCATCAAACATTTAAACTTTTAAAACTATTTCATTCAAATCTTGTGAGATTAACTTTTGTTCTGAAACAGTTTTGAAAGCATAGTTCTATAAATGTAGATGATCTGGCTTGTCAGTGCTTTTTAAACTTTTTTGATTATCTTCCCTTATATTTTACCTTTCCTTCTTGCTGCTCTTCCGCAGAGCAGGCAAAATCTCTGTCCCATCAGATTTAGTCCCTTTAGTTTCCTCTCAAGATCCCAAACTATAATGTGTTTTCCATGAAAAGAGTAAATTTGCTGGAAGTTGTAAAGCTGGCCTAAAGCCTCACAGCTTTTTTCTTTCTCCATTTCTCCCCTTTCTGGATTCCTGCTTTTTTATGCCTGAACTAACAAACATTTTCCCCTTCCTTAGTCTCTTATATTCCAATAGCTGCCTGTGTCCTTCCTTGCTACCCCCTTCCTTCACCTTCAGCTTTATAACGGGTACCAGAAGAGAGGAAATTTATTAGTAATATCCAGACAAAAACTGTAGAGAGGCACAAAGACTACTTAGCACAAAATGGAAATTTCACGTTGTTGCATATGATAATTTGTTACAAAATTATTATACTTAATAAGTGCATTTGCTGGAATATGAAGGAACATGGTACAGCTTGTGCTATAGATGGGAATTCCTTTAAGATAATTGAAGATGTTTTCTAAAGGTGTTATGTTTCTTTGTGTTCTGAATAATTGATAAGGTTTCATCGACTTTCTTCTGTGCTCTCAGGCTCCAGGTCACAGTCACATATTGGCTGTCAGTTTCGCAGTGCATTTGTTTGGTAGTTCCAGCTTAAAAGAGCTCCTGTTGTGCTCAGGCTGGAGTTGGCAGTGAAGATCATGATTTGTGCTGGCATGACTGTCTGTGGATCTGCCTTAGAAACAGGATTATTTCATTTTGTGAAGTCTAGTTTACTGTTAGTGGAGATGAGGGCACATCCTGCTGCAATTTGTGAGCTTGCAGGAGTGGTCAGAGGTACATGCAAAGCCCTTAAGCTGCCACAGCTGCTGAAAATCTTATATGGAACTGCTGCCTAACTTGTTTATCAGTTAAAAATACTTTTAAGATCCCATCCTTTTCGTTCTGTTGTTAAATAATTATAGTTGTGGAAATCATCTTATATTGGATACTTTTTGTTCTTTCTGTCTGTCTGTGTGCAGTCTAACATGAGTCACGTCCTTCTTCACTCCCTCTGCCTTGCTAATACATGAAGTACAACATTTTCCACTTTCTCATTTGTACTTCTACACCTTTCTTGTTCTCAGACAGAAACTGTTGTCACTTGGACACATTCACAAAATGCTGCTCTATCAGTCCTCCCCTGGTGACCTGTTTTCAGTGCTCTCCTTGTGATATTTGCACTTGCCATTTCCATTTACCCTAAAAAAAGGGGTGATCTAGTAATTTATTTAAAAAAACAAAAGGACACAGACACATTAATTGTCCTTTTTCTCTTAGGATTGTACATTTACCTGGTATTTCAATCCATTCTAATTTTTACTTTTTTATAACAGTAGAAAAAGGAATGGATTTTTTAAGAGCATCAGTACTTTAATTCCTTTTATCCTTTGTTGTTTTTCCTCTCCATCTGCCAAATCATAACAAGATAAAGGCTTTTAGAGATATGCTCTTTTATACTGTCACCATGACAGATAGTAGTAGCAGGGTTGCAATTATCAGTATTGCAAATAGGAGAGGATATATTGCTGTAGCACATGCTTCTCACTGATCAACTTGTTTTCACAAATTCCTGTGCTTTTCAGCTGGGGCTTCTGGATTCCTAAAATTTCTAAAATGAAGGCACTTAGTGAAATGTCAGGTGGACTTTAGTTTCTAATTCTGTTCTCTGATAGAATTTCTTAGATTCTCTTGACTATTTAGATACTTCTGGAGTTTTCTTTTGCGGGTTTAGCAACACTGCTTTTGGAAGAGAATCTTTAAGGAAGGATAATAAATTCTAGGGCTTATAGGCAATCTGTACTTAAAAAAAACCCGAACAACCCTCCAGCCTAATGTTCATGCAGCAAATTTCAGTGTTTTAGTTTGGCAGCTAACAGAGAATGAAACAGCATGTTTTTCATAGAGTGGCTTGGGTTGGAAGGGACCTTAAGATCATCTCGTTCCAAGCTCTCTGCCAAAGGCAGGGACACCTCCCACTGGACCAGGTTGCTCCAACCTGGCCATTTTGTTGGTCATACATGTCTTGTTCTGATATGTCTGTGGATAATTTAGTGGTTTTTAATATCTGTTTAATAGTCTAATAAAAGCTTTTAGAAGTATGATAATTTCTTTATGTCTAACGGACTGCAAAAATGACATTAATATCAGTCATTGCACTAACAATCTCTCTGTGCTCAAATACCATGTATTTCTTTAGCCGTGCTGATTAGTACATTCTAGTTTCAATGGCTGTTTTCTGTTCAAGTCATAGATGCTTTTATTTCCAGCTCTTCAGAGTCCCATGAAAAACATGTGCCAAAATGGTGCTATTTGCTTAAGATACGTGATTCTTTCCTTATTTGTGTGCATGTGTTTATGCACAGCAATTTTTTAAATTGATCTGGAGAAGGAGGTCTGCCTTCATAGTCTGAATGTCTGGAATAGAGTCAAGAAAAGATGAAATGGGAGACTTCCCAGGAAATTAAATACTTGTGAATTGCAGTCTTTTTGGTTTTTTTAGTAATGCCTTCGTTAATTTCCTAGATTATGAATTTGATTTTTCAGAGCAAGGAAGAGATTTTTGTCAGTTGAAAACATTTTCTTAATTGCAGTTGTTATCCAGATGGGTTGGGGAAATGGTTAGCTCAGTGCATTTTTATATTTTGTAATCATTGCTTAAGCGTTGTTTTATTCTCAGGGTCTCTTTTTTTTTACCTGTTCTTATCTTTACTGTTCCACACAGGACTCAATAGTCAGTTTCGCATAAGAATGTCAAAAACCATAAATAAAAATCTTGATTGGATGCTAATTCACTTTCTCTTTTCTAATACCCCACAATTTACAAGTGGTTTTTGTCCACTCTCCCTCTTTCTCTTTGTTATTCTTCTGACCACAAATAGGTAAGCAGCGTTTACTTCCAAACTGGGGCATCTGGTGATAATTAATCTTATCTAGAATCTGCTTCTCAGTGGAATCTAATTAGATTTGTCTTTAGGCAGTTGGTTCCTCTTCCTTCAATTTGTAATGTTACTGTTTGAAAAATTTTTTGAGTGCATGTTCTCCAGGTGCTTGTTTTAACCTCGCAGAATCATATATGTCAGTCTCTACCATTTAAACAAATACTGGACAGTTCATATTCTTTTTTGGGATGAAATAGAAGGAAAAGTGAATTATATTCATTATTCTGAATAGATATGTCTGCTAGTTTTTTCATCTTTTTCCTTTCACCATTTTATTTTCAATGGAAGATGAAGTTCTCTGAGGGATGCATCTGCTTTTAAGAAGCATATCAAAGACCATTAAGCACCCGTACTGTGTAACTGTTTCAAAGTACCAGTTGTACTCACACTAATGATGCCATTAATTTGCTGAGTTGTTGTTAGTCTGAGAGTTTTATCACAAATTCTCAGATTAAAAATAAATTGCAGAACTAGTGTGTTTGTCCTTGAATAGTGGTGAAATCGAGTAGCTGTACACATATATTCATGTTTTAACAGGAACATATTCATACAGGAGGAACCTTTTTCATGTTTTGATCAGCTGTGCAGCAACAGTAATGGATATTGCTGAATTCAGTCAGGGGTTGAGGTGAAGTTCGCTGTGTGGCACAGGTTACTGCATCAGGTGTAAGCTTTTCATTCAGACAGGAAAGGCTGGTGTGGCTGTAAGGGATGAGGCAGGTGTGAACCACCTCAGCAGTATCTGCCTGGATGAACAGATGACTTTAAAAGTTGCTCAGAAAGACAGGAACTGTCCTCACTCTATTGGGTGTTCCTTGTCAACATTTACAGAGAGCAATTTTCCTCCCTTCACATTGATTTGATCATTTAGCAAAAGCCATCTTAGCTTGTTTATACTGTTCTTTTAAATGCTCTCTTAAAACCTTGGAAGCTAATCTTCGGTTACCAGATTTCCAGCTTTCTTTGGCAGAACCTGCCCAATTTAATTCTCAGCCAATAAAAAAACACCTTAGTAAATTGAAAATTGGGAGGGAAAGGGATTTGATGGAAAAATGGATCACTTTTATCACTGAATGAAGTTGGACTCTCAAGCCTGCTGAGGGGATGAACCCTGCTTCATACTTTGGATCCAGATTCCTGTTTTGTCTTGACAATTCTTTGAGCTTGTAAACAGAATCTGTTGATAACACTGGTGATGGCCAGAGCCCAGTTGCTATAGAACAGTGTTGTCTCCATGGGAATTAGCAAACAGGCAGACATCTCCGAGGCTGTATAATGCTCTGGCTGCTCTTCTCTGCTTTGTATAAGTGGTTGCTGGCATGAGGTTATGAGGATGTGAAATTTGTGGTTGTTCTTTTGATTAAAGTGACGTGTATAGACTTTCCAATGAGTGATCAAAGGGAGGGAGACCAAAATATTTCAGAACTCAGAGCACAGAAACTTGCCCAAAGGAAGAAATGAACACAAATAGAAAATTTAATAAATATTACAAATCTGCCAAATGAGCAATTATAAAAGTACTAATAAATATATTTTTAAGCTTACTATAATGAAGAAAGATGCTGACATGGAACAGAAGGGAATTTGCTCTGATTTAAAGTCTTTTATTTTCTAAAGCAAAAAGGATCAGTAGACAGGGAGGAATTTTCCTCACACTGAATGTTACAATGAAAGGAATCCAAAATTTCAGGCACATAATCACAAGTTTTTGTAATGTAGTGAGTTTATGTACATCTGCTTAGCACCAGTCACTGACTGTGTGCCTAATTTTAGGTTTAAGCTTACACTTTGCCATTTGGCATAAACTTGATATGTACATGCTGAGTAGCTTAACTGACATCTGGTGATTTTTTAAAGAGAAAGAGTATGATTATGGGTACAAGAGAAAACCATTAGATTTAATTACTGCAGCACCAATTCTAGTAATGGATCATCCAAGTGAGATAGTTGCTTTCCTCCGAACAAAAGTTCCTGCAATTTTGTACTGTGTGATTTAAAAAGTTGGACTTCGCAGTACCAAGGCTTTAAAACAAGAGTAGTGAAAGTAAGATTTTTAAAAATGTGGAGAAACATTCCAACAGAAGCTGGGCGAGATGATTTCTAGGATGGTAATTTCCTATAGAAAACCCAAATATTTTGTAGTTAAATAGTTTCCAGTTAAGACAGTATAGAGCTAGGATCATCTTACTTTTATTAGGGACATATATCATGGGTACATTTTAGGAACCTAACTGATCACTCATGTTTATACAGTAACTTAATGATGAACGTTTAAGATATTTGACTTGAGACTGGAAAAGTCAACTTTACTGAATTTTAGTATGTGATTTTACAGGGGCATGGCAAATGACCAACTTGTTTTGAAACTTTGGTCCTGTTACAGGTTTGCAAATCCATTTCTTTAAAATTCAGATGTTGTCACTATGATCAGCAATGTACTAGAATTAAAGAAGTAAATTAATATGTATTTTCTGTTTTGTATAGGGTGCAAAATTTGGACGTTCAATGGGATTAAATCAGGCTCCGCCCCCACGTTCTTCTGCTCGAAGATCATTTGGAAGATCTAAGCGCTTTAGTATTACTCGCTCTCTGGATGACCTGGAGGTAATTAACTTTCACTTAAAATTTAAAAGTGAGTCTTAGAGAGCTTACACTAGATAAAGCTGATAATTGCTGGAAGAAAGTTAGTAATATATTAGTGTAATAAAGTTACTTACTATCATATGATATTTTTGTGAGGGGAGTACAGATTTGAGGTATCAACCTGTCTTTTTCAATATTTCTTTAATAGGTTACATTGGTGCCAGCAGTGTCCATTCTTTCTGTGCGGAATTCTGACTTTATTTTTCCTATCACACTTGGTCCTGTGTAAATACAAACAATACACTTTTGCTGATCAAAATGTTCATAATGTCTTAGAAATGAATGTATCATGATACATAGAAAAATCAAATGTTCATCATATTCTGGTTTTGTTTGTTTGATGCTATTTTACATCTGGTGTAACATCAGCTGATGCCTGGCTCTGAGTAGCCAAACCATATTGGTTTTGGTGAAAACAAGGAATGAAAAGCCATCCTCCTGTTCTGCTGTAGGAACCACCTGTAGGCATATGGCTTCATTATATTTTCTCTCCTAGCGTGCCTCCTCAGGAAAACCTGACCCACAGTGATGTGAAGCTGAATGGACAAATTCTTCCCTAACCCCTTTACTGTGCTTATTTGGAGGAAGGCTGGTGACTGGGGAGAAACAAATTCTGTGCAGAGCTCTTGGCACAAGAGCCATGGAATACATATTATATACCACTCTTCAGCATGGGAGGGAATGTGGCACACTGAGCCCTCAAAATGGGAAGGAGGTGTTTAAAAAGCATTTGAGATGGGAGGAGGAAAGAAGGAGACACTCTGAGTTTTCTGCTGTGGGAAAATGTAGGAAGAATGGCATTTCAGTGACTCTGAACTAAAGGAGAAGGGAGCTCAGTGCAGTGGATTTTTGGGGAGCAGAATATATGGAGGAACTTCTGGCATGCTTAGGGAATGCAGGTAGGAACTGTAATTATTTATTTCTCAGATGTTTTTAGATTTTTCTGTTTTTCATAGTGGTCTATTTCTATGTTGTCTGAAGTTTTTAAGTGTCTTGCTTTTTTTTCTAGTCAGAGGAAATACTTTTGCATTTCTTTGCACTCATAACTTTAATACAGTAATAAGTAAGTGCATAAATTAAACACAGCAAGAACTTCTGGATAAAGGGATTTGGGAACCATCCAACAACATCTTTCTTAATCAGAAAATGGTGATTTTTCTAAACTGAAAAAGCTTGTTGCTATATATTACCGGTTTTGACAGAATTTCTGGTTGCAGTAAGAGTGAATTCTCTCAGAATACCAAAGAGTCTAGTGCCAGTAATTCACATGCAGCAGGAAAAACATGGTTCATTCCACCATCTTCTACATGGAAATTTCCTGCAGGTTTTTTGCACATCTTGTGTTTTGAGTGTTTTAAACATCAAGAATAAAATGTAATTTCTGTTGTTGGAGCTGTTTTACATTGCATAAATATTCATTAAAATTGGCACTTGGAACTTTCCATTAATTTTGGAAAGATACCATAGTTACTGGCCTAAAAAGCTCTTTTTTCTCTCATTATGTCCTAGTTGGTACTGGTTACTGTATGTAAACAGAGTAGCACCAACAGGAGGGATTAAGAGTCGATCTGTGTCCCAACATCCTCATTGTTACTGCAGTTACTTTGGAAGGGGAAACTTTCATTCTAGGTCACAATATGAATTGGACAAAGGAATGGTCTGTATTAAAATCTGTATCTGGATGAATGCCCTTACTACATGTAGCTATGTGGGTGTGGACTGTTCTCTGTACAACTGCTTCTTTTCACTTTGAAATCTTTTTTTCACTCTGCGTGCTGTAAGAGAATGAACTCCTAGATATCCCATCCACCAGGAGAAACAGCAATCCAGAGGAGAATTTCAAAAGCTTTGTATGTCAAAATAAAAATGGTGTTGGGGTATTTTAATTTTGGCTCAAACTTTAACACTGCTGCTTCAGCACTTGTCCCAAGTACTCTTACACTAAGTGTAGTAGAACACAATATTGTTAGTACATGTTTAGTTTATTTCAGGCCATCTATTTAGGGTTGCTGGAAGAGGAAATAACAATAGCAGGAAATTCTTAGAGACTCCACCTTTGGAATAATGACCATGAACATATTGTATAGGCTACTTGCTTGCTTTTGTGTTCTTTCCAGTTACCTTAGCAGAATGGATAAGGTAATAATCCAAACATGAAATTTGGAAGTTAATATGCTTCTCTGAGCTTGTGGGTTTGA
>NW_008236769.1:10744317-10757877 GCF_000691975.1 Corvus brachyrhynchos | reverse complement strand
ATCCACAATCTTCTAAATTGAGCAGTGTAAGTAGGTTCCATGGAGTTTCTTTTATGGGCATTTGCTGAACAGTGTTCATTGCTTACATGTCTAAAAAGGCTGTATTTGGATTTTTTATTGAAGTACGAACAGTGTGTGAAGTACCAGCTGTCCGTGTTGCCGACTGCTGCCATAAGGTGGCGTGATTTCTTTGAAATTTGTTATTTATTTATTTTTAAAAAGATCTGTCCAAGAATACAGCATATTAATAGATACTTTAATAAATAAAAACATGATTTCACCAGAAAAATGTCATTTTTATTTTAAATTGTTAGATTGCGTCTGGCTATACATGCACAGACAGAATTCTTACAAGGTTAGAACTAATGATAGAGTTGCCTCTCCTTAAGCATTTTCTTCTTACCTGCAGAAGCTGTATTACACATAGAAAAAAACAGACAAGTTTTTAGGATTAATGTCTAGGTGCTGTTTTTAATAATAGAACTAGTATACAAGATTATTTTAAATATGCAGAGATCAAAATGAGGTGAGAGTGAAAAATTAATGGTGCAGTTATGCTGTAATTGTGGTAGGAAAAATGTCTCACAAAACAGAAAATGCACAATTTTATTTCTGAACTGTGGAAATTGTGCTTGTTCACAGCAGGGCTGATTGTGATTAATTATCCTGTAAATTGAATTCAGAAAATGAGCATGTCTAGTATGTGCCTCAGTCATGCTCTTTTCACAAGAAAGATATTTAGAAATTTTTCTTTATTAAATTATAAGAAATCTGGTTTTGTTAAGAACAGATTTATCTTTTATGTAGTAATAAATTTTCCTATGTGAATAATTTGTTGTTATGAAATAGTGTCCACTAACAACCATGTTAACATTCTGTGATTTGCACCACAGTTTTACTTTTTAGCATATTTACTGGTTCATATTTTCAAGGTGTAACTTAAGCTACAAGGACCTTATGATTATTTAATATTTGGCTGAATGAGAGGGCATGATCCTATTCTTCTTCCCCCTTTTCTTCCCTGTAGGTGAATGCCACTACTCTCATTCTCTTGCACAATTCAGTTCTGGAAAAGATGTTTATAAATTTATAAACACATTAAAGGTGTCTCTGTGAGACCGCAGACAGTAGAACACTGCCTATGTAAAAATTTACCTTAGCCACAATAATTGGAATTCTTTTACTCATCAACAGTTTTGGAAACAGATTCCATAACACTTTCAACTGTAGCCCATTCCACTTACCTTTTAATTTTTCTTGAAGTCTGTAAAAATGGGGGAACCTTGCAGTATTTTCTTGAAGACAAAAAAATTAGGTTCCTCCTCACCAAGAGGAACATTCAAACCTGTTTTTTCCTGAAAATCATTTTGGTACTTGTACTTTTGGTATTTCTCTGTGGTTAAAAATAGGGCAGAGTAGTATAAAGAGAGATATAATCTCTTAGGGAAACAAGTGTCAAGTTCTTTAAGTATTCTTAAATAATCATTTAATGCAGAGAAATTTTTTAACTTAAAGATGATTTAATTCTTTTAACTAAGTATCAGGACAAGAAAAGATGGCTGTTGCAACTTTTCTTCTTGTTCTCATCTGGTTTCAGAAACCTTAAAACTATATTGTATATGATAAACAACATTTGTTCTATCAAATTTCTAGAGTTTAGTAATGTTTTCAAAGTTGGAATGTATCATGTATTCTTTTTAAAAAGCAGTGTGAGGACTTTTGTTAGAATGTTCCATCTTAATTATAACCATTAACAATGTAGTATTATTAGGTGTTATTATCGATAATAATGCTTGATTTTTTTTCTGTTTTGTTAATTCTACTGAATCAACTTCTTTTTGCATTTCATCTGCAAATTGAAAGCATACAACACATCTCTTTGGTATGAGGTTTTTATACTAATGAATGACATGTCTCTGCTGGATATTAGCTTTGGCATCTGTGGGTGGCAAAACCCCCTAAATGCTCATTTGACTTAATAAGGAGTTTTTAAGTGGGTACCTGTTTTTGTTTGACTGATTTAAATAATCAGACAAAGCTTACACAGGGAGATAATAGCTTCTATTAGACCAGCTAGTAGGAAAATCAGACAAGAAGATCTAAACATGCCCCAAACTTTTCCCACCCTCTCATATGATCTAATAAAAAGTATTAACTCTCTCTGCAGAGGTTGCTTTACTGATGTTCTTAGATCATCACCATGGCCACGACATCACCACTATGGCGAGTATAAGTACATGATTTAAGTCAAGAGGCCTCTTCCTTCTCAGCTTATAATAGTGAATTTAAAATTTATAAAGAATGTATAGTGTTGTCTTAGATTTCACCAATTTGTTAAAGCTATGAAAACTTGCTGTGGGCTGCCAGTATATATGTGTTCCACTGTGTACCCCCTTTAGGTATTGTATCTTTAGCAATATTTTGTCCTAATTTTTATCTAAGATATAACCAATCAATAGGCAGTTTTTCTGTCAGCTTTCATGAAAGTGGGGGAAAGGCCAGTTGTGAAAAAACAGTGCACACATGAGAAAATCTCCATTTTTGTATGTAAAAGGCAGTACTGTATTTTTAGCGTGCTGATAATGAGTTCTTAAAGGCTTAATCCAGTCTTATATATGGATATTCTGAAGTCTGACACTGAGCAGCCCCTGATGCTGCTGTGTTGGAAGCCTCATGGATCTGTGCCCACAGATGAGGTTCTTGTTCCTCTTATCCCTTTGCACCAGGGGTCAGCTTCTGGAACAGTGAGAGGTGTGCTTAGTGATTTCAGAGTCTCTTGCTATGCTGGCTCAAACTGTCTTGCTGAACCATGATATCTAGATTTAAATAGTGTAAATTAGTCATGACATTACACATTGATGTTTTTACCTTGAATTACTGATGTGGTCACGGAGCTGATCAGTAAGACATTGAAAGCATCCTGGGGTTTGTGCCAGGCATTCTTCTGCTCTGTTCAGACCCTGGGTTGGTACAGTCCTGGCTGGAGTTGTTCACCTGCTGGGCTGCACAGTGGCCACGCACCTGTGCTGGTAAGTGAAACACTGCCAGGACACGGGGGCAGGCAGGGGATTGCACTGTCCGGACTGTCACACTGTCCAGCAGCATCCTTTGGTTTCACATTTAGATCTCCAGACTGCTCTATTAAGAATTTTAGACTCTCCAGCCTTCTCTAGAGGATCATCTTCAGGCTTTTACTTTGGCATGTGGGATCTTACCAGGTACTTTAGTTATATCTGTTGTTACTCTTTGAAGAAGGAAACATCATGCTAGTAGTATACATTTCATTGTTCTTCACAGATTGTACACCAGCATTACTGTTAAGCTTTTGCTGGTATTTTATACTATACCATAACTTTTAAAAGATTGTCAGTACCTCAAGTTTACATTTATAGTCTTTTTTATGGAAGGTTCTTGTGCTCCTCACAGTGTTTTGTAAAGTATCTGACAAAGTTGGGTTGGTCAACAGATGAGCAGTTGTGTGCAACCTCTTTATTGTGAATTTGAGATACTTATTTCTAGATACAATCCAGAGTGAAACTGATTTTTTTCCCCAGACACTGAGAATAATGGGATTTATTTTCTGTTACTGCAATTGGTAAAATGACCGTCCTTCAGTAATGCTACTTTTTTACTCTTTTCTCCTACTTTTGGGTTATTTTCTTCAGATTCTGGAGGAATTTGCCATGTAAATTTGCATGTAAAAAGCAGAGTAGTCAGAGAATGTGCTGAGAGCTGGATCTCATCTCTACTTTTTTTTGAGGTGCATATGGCAGTGCTCATCATGGCAGTGCTCACCCCATGCTGTGGTGCTTGAGAAGAAACCAACAGTGTTGCCTAGGATGGATTCCGTAGGGAATTAGGTCCCCATATGTGCAAAGGCAGGTGGCAGTATATGGAGAAATTTCTTTTTGAGGAGGCAATCAATAGACTGTCTGACCCTGCCACTCATGTGCTGTCCAATCCTTACTGCCTCCAGGCTTGGCTCTCCAACGCAAGCCCATTTCTGTCACAGAACCAGAGACACGATATGTGCTTTCAGGGACTAGAGACAAACTTGTATTCTATATAAATTAATCTCCTTGTAGTAGCCAGTACTGCCATTCTTAAGATGTGTGATTAAAGGGACACAGGTGAATTCACAGGCTGTAAATACCTCTGCAGTTCATGGAACTACAAGGATCAGCCAGGGTGAGCAAATTCAAGTAACCATCTGAAGCTACAGAGGGGTTGTATTCCTTAGATCAGCAATACAAGGTCCTGGGCTTTGGCATTTTTTGGTTCTGGTTTCCTTGAGCAGTGACAGAACAGTCCATGCTCACACAAGTGGAGTTCTTGGTTGGTTGGCAACCTCTCAGGGGTGTCTTTCTCCCTAACCTAGCATTTTTCTAAAATTGGGCTTACTCTCTTTGAACTGAAACTGTTCCATCTTCTGGGTCTGAGGCATGTGACATTATGGCAGAATAATGCTACTATTTCTGCACTGGGGTCTGTTTCTAAAATGCAGAATTATTTGCTGCTTAAGGCTGATCCTTGCTGCAGTTTCTTATATTACATTTGTTGATTCAAGGGCGTCTTTTAAGGCTCCTCCCAAGAAGGTGAGCAGTGAGGTGAAGTTACTCCAGGTAATAAGGACAAGAGCAGTCTCTGAAGATGAGACCAAGGCAGCTTTTACAAGATTGAATGAATGGGCAACAAAATGGCAGATGAAAATATACGCAGATTGATGTAAAGTAATACAAATGAGGCGAAATAGCCCTAGCTTCATATAACAAATGATATATATGTTTCTTAGCAGACTGTTTCTTCTCAGAAGTGAGGTCTTTGAGTTATAAGGGAGAGTTGCATGTAAACAACAGCTCAGTACAGTAGTAATGAAGCAAAATCCTGTACTATGGATTATTATGGAATAAATGATTCCATTGCATACACCTGTGGTTTGTTTTTCCATACCTGGTCTCTTTATTTTAAAATGGTCTGATATATTAGAAGAAGAAAAAATTTAGAAAGGTGTAAGAAAGAGTGGAAAATTATGGGTGGGATAGGAAAAGTAGTTAGGATTGACTGCTCACTCTCTCCTTCGGGACAAGAAGTCGGTACCATTAATTAAAGATAGCTGGAGCCAGGAGCAAAACAAACAGGAGAACACGATTGTTCATGTAGGAGGTGAGTCGGTCTGTGGGATGCCTCACCACTGAGTGCTGTGGATGCAAGAAATTTGCATGTCCTGGAGGGAAAGTGGACAAGTATTTGGGAAAGAGAGCCACTGGGGATTATTAAGGAGACAAGCCATGCCAGGTTCAGGAAATCTCTTGAACTAAAAATACCGGGAGTCTGGGTGACTGTAATCAGGGAAATGTCTGAGTTGTTGCCCTGTGCTGCTTGCTGGTAGACTTCCATGTGTGGCCACTACTGGAAACACAACACTGAGTTTGATGAACCCATGTTCTGAACTGGTCATATTCCTAGATGTGAGGGTGGACAGTGCTTCTGCTTGGCTGTGGGACTGTGGGTGTCCTCTTGGCACAGGAAGCTGTGCTGCCTTTCCCTTGGTGGAAGGTTGTTGTGAAGGGCTGGCTGGCTGTAGGATCTCCTGGTGCTGGGTGCCTGCCCTGGGCACTGGGAGCATTCCTTGTTTGTGCTGCAGCGCTGTGGGAGGTGACTCTGCTGCCCTGCCGAGAGCTGCTGCTGCAGCTGCAGAAGAGATTGTCCAGGCAGCTCCTGTGTGGGAATGAGGAACTACGTGACTGGTTTGGTGCCTCTCTGTTCCTGCCCTCCCTTGCTGCTCTTCCTGTTACCTGGTATGTCTTTTTGTCACGTCACATGACAAAATAATATTTAAGGAGGGATATTTGCTCTGTGATGAGACCTGGTTGATGTTAGGGAATGAATTAAGGCTTTATTGAATGAACTGAATTGGTATTTCTAGAGCATAATCACAGAATACATACGGCACAAACGATAGCATCTGTAAATTGTTTCTGATTCTCTCTCATGCTTAAACTGCTGGGATTTTGGATAGGAGTTCGTACCACTTAATTTTCACTGTCCTCATGTATTTATCCATCCAGTGAAGTTGAAAAAAAGAAAGGAAAAAAGGAATCACCTATAGCTTCTACTAGGTGCTTTTTATTTATTTACTACTGCTTTTTATTCACTATTAAATCATTAAAGCATCTCACGTGTACTTCTAAAACTTAAAAAATACAGTAAAAACCCCATCCTCAGCTTCCCTCTGGACCAAGGAACTGCTGAAGAATGATATTTAAGGATTACTGTTGGGCAGAAAGTGCATGCATTTCTTTCTGAAACTGCACAGATATTGTGGGTCTGTCTAGAGAGTAGGTGTGGTATTGAAAATTATAAGAGTAATGTTTTGCTTGGAACATGTTCCTTGTAAATGCCAATGCTCTGCTTACTCACAAGAACACAGAGAGTTTTGGTAGGATGAGATAGGTTGCACAATATGCATACATGTGATTGTAATCACACTGAGAGACACGTACATACATGCCAGAAACTGGTAGAAATTTGCTGTGAGTCTTACGTGTTCTAACAATATTTTTTAAAAATTATTTTTAGATTATATTTTAATTATTTTTAGTAGAGATTGGTGACTTAGTTCATTCAGGTAATATGCTCATCAAAGGGGAATGTATTAAAAAACAGAGAATACTTTGGATGAGAAAGCGATGTTGACTCAATGCTTAAACAAGTTTGGACAAACCTTTACAACAGTGTCCTGTAGGCCCTCAGTGGATGTATTTTACATTAGCAGATTCCTCAGCAGTGCTGCTGTCTTTACAGAAGCTTCATTGTTACGCAGGACCTGCCTAAACACCATTTTGAAAGCTGCCTGTTCCTTTTGATGAGAAGATACAGAACCAGCACTGAGGGCGGGGAATGTGCTGGGGAGGGAGGAGAATGGGAGAGGTGTTGATAGGGCAACAGACAGAGAAGCCTCATTTTTTTACTGGACTCTGGAAGAAGTAAATATGTGTTCAGAAAGAGCGTAATAATAAAGTTGAAGGGACTGTTTCTTAGCAATGAGATATTAAACTATTTATACATGGAGAAAACTTTTACTGATAGTCAAGTGTCTGTAAGTATAAAGTTTTGTTTGTCTAAAGCGAGCAGAAAACAGGAATATGGTTTAATGAGTAGTCTTCCGAGCTAAGAAATCTTGCAGTGAAATATGATAAATTATGCTTCTAAGGATTCATTGAGGTTTTAAAGAGACAAAGTTTGTAAGTATAAGTATTTAAGTTGACTTTCTATATAAGCTCTGTTATGAAATTAAGAATACACCCTTTTTATAGCCATGTTTAAAATTCTTTTGCAGCATTGTGTTGTTTTTAAAATGAGTGTGGTAGATATACAGATATTTCTCTAAGTTTTTTTACAAATCTTTCACTTAATTTTTATTATACTTGCACGTGTTTCCGTAAAGCAAAAATGTCGTTACAGATATGTTACCTTTTAATTGTTAGAGTGCTTTTTTTAAAGTTGTGCACCTAAAGGGATTTTTCTTCTTCCAGCTGGATTTTTATCCAATAAAACAGAATCCAGATGGTGTGAGTTATTAAAATAACTGAAAATAAGTTTAAGGTATTTATAGAACACAAAATTTCTGAGGTGTAGAGACTTAGATCAGTTTTGGCTTCTTGCTCAGAGAACACTTATTTTGCAAGTAAGTGTCCTAGCTGTATCATCAAATTTTGACATTATAGTCTTTTTCTTTATGTCTATATATCTCAGAATAAAATTGTTTTAAATGCTAAAAGTATGGCAGCAAAATTTTCATATTTTAAAATGAGGAGGAAAGTAAATAATTACAAAGCATAGGAAGATATTATATACATTATTTACTTGAAGTATAGTAGTTTTCCTGCTCACTTTTACATTGATTTCCTCAAAATCCATTAATTTTTAGGGACTACATCTTCAGTAGTAGGAAATTCAGAAGTGACTAAATGTGTTTCAGTGATGTGTCACTTAATCATATCCTCTTTAATATGGAGTTTAGTTTACTGTGGGACTGCAAGTTACCTTCTATCTGCATGTGCAAGTTATGCTGTTTCTGCATGTTTTTATTAGTGGGGAGAATTCAGTTGTCTTAAAATGTTTATCAACGGAAGGGGAAAATAAAAATGGAATTGTTTACAAGCATTTTTGAAAAACTGTATTTTTTTATTTTCATTTTTCAGTCCTCTAGAATTGTTTTTCGAAGTTTAAAATATGGCTTGTAGAACCAAATACTTGTTTTTAGAGTGGATTTCTGGATGACAAACCTTGAGCTTAGCCCTTGAAAACATGCACAGGAGTCTGAGCAGCGCCGCAGACAGCAGATGGCACTCGGAGCAGTCGTTTGCATCTTTCCCTTTGCTTCGCGGGATTTACTGTAGGGGAAGTCTCAGTGTCTGACAAGGCAGCTTCTACTTCAGTTATTTATACACGAGCAAGTTCCAGCTAGTTTGGCTTCAAAATATTTTTGTTAATATTGCATTGGAATAGGAAGGACTCTTATTTCAAAATTCATAGAGGGAATCCACAATGTTCTAAATGAGAGAATTTTTCCTCTTCTCATCAGTAGCACATATGGGGTCTGTTTATTGTTGAGTAGCTGACAAATCATTGACAAAACTATATTTAGACAGATTACAGAAAATTTGGAAAATTAGGGGAAAAAGCTTTTTATTTTATGGCAGAGCTTTCTTAATTTATGTGTAGGCTTTTTGATGCTCCTGCTTTTTATTTCAGTAACTGGGGTCAGTGAACTAAATCATATTCTTAACATGTGGCTGTCATGCAAGTTGTTGTTACTTTAATATGACATAATAAAAAATCAGTACTTGATGAGATTTAAGATTTTTGGTGGTGCATTCTGCCAATGTCACATTTAGCTTAGGACTCAGTGTGACGAGGAGCTGATCCAGGGGATTGCCTCTTTCTGGTTGCCTGGTGGTTTTTGTGTGTGTTTTCTTCTTTTAGGAGCCAGGGATATAATAAATCCTGTTCATCTTTTGACAAGTTAAAACTTATCCAGGCTCCCTGTCATTCTGTCTTTCTCTTCAGCTTTTTCTGCTCTGAAAACAAATGTACAAAAGAAAATATGAGCAGGAAGTGGAGGGAGGGTAGGAGAGAAAAACAGATCAACCTTATCTGGGGTCGCTACCCCTTCCCACAGTTTAGCTTCTAAGCAGATGGATGTGGGTTTACAAATGTCATCTTTGGTATATCTGAATAAGGCTTTTAAAGCTGTTGTACCATATTTTAACACTTTCCATTAATAGCTTTTCAAATTAACATTCCTTCTGCTTTTGACCTTTGACCTCTGAGTTGCCTGCCTGATATACAAGTATGCTACACAAAATCACAAGATTTTATATCTGTAGCACTGAAATAAGCTATGAAAATGTAGAGGGATATGAATTTTTACAGAGCTTTCAGTGCCACATGACACTTCATAGCCATGATCATTAACTGCTGCTGTCTAATTGGTAGAGGTTATTTTTCAGTGTTAGTGGAGTCACTGTATGGAAAAAATGTGGATGTGCAATGCTTAGTTCAGTGAAACAAAATCAACAGTTCTAAATGTCTGTTTAAACTAAAGGATTATTAGGTTTATAATGCTGAGTGTGAGTGCCTAGAATGTGTAAAACATTGCCCACCCACAGTGTTCCCAACACTGCAGTTGCTCCAGTGAGCTGCTGATCTTGCAGCTACATCCTGTTGTTGCGTGTGGGGTATTTTCCTCTTGCTCCTTCTTATGGGCAACATTCTCACCTGTTAAAATTGTACTAGTACTTTTGGTCTTTCTAGGTGATTCCTAGAGGATTTAGGTTGAGTGTTGAGTAAGTGCTATTCATAAAAGTCCTGTTTTGTGTTACCCCAAAAGGGTGTTCCCAGGAAAGTTCTTCAAGCATTTCTGATCCATTTGTGGTTTTTACTCATCCATTGTAAGGATTATTATGCACCTGATTGTTTGTAATGGTGTTGCTATTTGGTTAAAGTATTGGCAATGAAAATACATTCTGCATCCCACTCAGTTTAGTGTCAAACAAAATGCAGTATTTAAACAGCTCTGGCATTTTTTTCTTTCTGAAGTTTTACGTTTTGAATACTTATCCACACAGTAAAACTGTTCATCTGTGCAAGTGTCATAGGACACTTGCTTCTGAAATCCTAGAGTAACAGAGGGTGTAATTTATAATTTTTAAAACACATTTCTTCCTGTCTACCCACCCATTTGTTTCCATTGCATTTTGTCATGGTATTAAATACTTGTAGGAACATTCATTACTGTAGTGGTGTGCCTATTTAAACAATAATCAATCAAAAAATTAACTGTCCATCACAGCAATTGGCTTATGCCACAAAAATTCTGGTTAAAATAGGCTTCATCTGCAACTGAATTAAATTTCTTCCCTGATCACTGTAAATTAAATTGAGACGATTGAGTTTTTCTGTTAACCAAGTCTCTTCATCCTGAATGCAGAAATGGGAAGATGTGCAGACTTTTACATACTGACTGTTGCAAGTCAGTCTCACCATGGAATATTGAGTGAAGGCTCTTTTCTTTCCTCATTTTCTCTCTTTATAAGAAGTTCCAAGTAATAGTTGCCTTCTTCAGAGGGTTGTTTGTATATTAGGGGCTCAAGCTAGGAACTTTATGCATGAGGGGGATTCCACATGCTTCACTAAACAAGGGAGAAAGTTCCTCTTTCCTGAATGACTACTAGTACGTCCACCTAGGGTTTAAGGATATCCCACTAGCATAAAAATGCCCACTAATCACTCCCGGTTTGCAGTTCTGGTGTTTCTTTTTAGCAGAAAATTGTGTTCTGATTGCTTTAAAAATGTCAGCAGTGAATGCTTTAGGTACTACCACTGTTGTGGACAGCAGCAAACTTCCTGAAATGCTGTACTTTCCATATAGAGTCTCTTGAAGACACTGCTGTCACAGGCAAGTGAATTGCACTTCCCTCTTACATTACAAGGAGCCTATTTTGCTCTCTGTTCCTGAGGCTCTGTGCACAGTACTCTCTTGACATCAGCTGAGCACAGGTTCAGGTCGTGAGGGAGGAAGGGCAGAACAGCAGTTGGTTTCTGAAAGACGAATTTTGTCTTTAGTGACAAGAGGCTACCCCTAGGTTTAATGAAATAACGCCAAGTCTCCTTGTATTGCAGATTTTTTTGTGCAGTTTATAGTGTTAACCACTGAAAAGTTAAGCAGAATGGACCGTTTGAGGTCCTATTTTGTTCTGGCTTGCATTATGTAAAGCTCTGAAAATAGTGGTTTACTATGTAAATGTTTCTATAACTAACGTTAGGGGATTAACTAGTGTTTTTTTGGAAACTGTCTTGGAAATCTGTTTTATTGAATACAGGACTATAACACAGTTCAGTGTCATTTTATTTTCCTGATTTGTTATAGGAAACGTTCTAAAATACAATCAGCATGATTTATATAAAATGATCAAGCTTTTCTGGTGAGAGATAATTGAGATCTAATCTGAATCCCTGACGAACCACAGCTTCCTGCATTGGCCTGTTGCTATTGGTAACATAAAGGGAGTAAAATAGAACTTCATACGAAATGCCTTTAAACTTTACTGGCATGTACAGGCATGGAACAGCGTTGAATTTTTTAGTTTAATCTTTGAGAAGCCGACGTGTTAAGGAAATGCTTTTTCCATATTAAGTGAAGATGAATTTAGGAAGAGTACTGCTAGGAAAAATAACTGCTGTTTCTTACGAAGAGCGGGTAAGTGATATGAATTATGTTTAGCTAAAGCAAGGCATTGTTGCAGTGAGGAATTAGAATAGGCTATTGTTATTGGCAAGAAATTAGAGAAGAATGGTATCAGCTTCAGAATGCTTTTTGCTTAGCCTTTAAGCTTTTTTACTTTAAAATATTTGAGTTAAAATTCCTTTGTAAATGAAAACATTGGGTTTTATTCTCAGAGAAAAGTAATCTTGTTATACCAACTAACACTGAGCTTTTGATATGTATTTATGAACTATGCCCAGTATGTATAAAGCTAAAAACCCAGTATGTTTATGATGTGTGCCTATTTTTTAATTATGTGCAATGTATTTTGTATATGCTTTCTGTACCATTATATCAATATTATATCTTTAGGTAAGACTGTATATATCTTGTATATATCTTTATAAAAATAATTTTAGGCATGGTTTTGGCACTTAAGGCACTGTGTTTATATGTGATAGGATTGGTTTTGTTTGAGGTAAAAAGTTGAACATTTATTTCTTAAAGGAATTCCAAATGTCACATCATTTATTCTTCATTTATTGTTTTAATATATTCATATATTTGACAAAAATATACTGAATGTATTCAATAAAGTTATTGTACAGTAGTTGTACAGTATTTTTTTCTTCAGAACTCTTACATGCAGAATGCTTTTAAAGTGTTAACTGTTATAAATGCAATTTGGTGGTAGAGAATTGAAAAGTGAAATTGTGTAATAGTCCTCCTTTAAGTGGCATTCTGAAGGGGCACTCTTCTCAAAGAATTCTAAATCATGAAATTAATTGCAATAATATTTTGAAATGAGGACAAAAAGCCTGTAATGTTATGCTACTTTTTAGGTGAGAAGTACATTTGAGATTATTTATTAGAAGGAAAATCTAGCAATAATTGATGAGTAATATGGCTTTATTTTTTATTTAAAATGTTAGAACTGTACATACCATATTTTGTATGACATGATTTTGAGACATGATCACCCTCCCAGAGAACACTGGAGTTCATGCCATGAACTATGTTGATGCTGTAATATATTTAAAAATATGTGTATATCATGTAAATCTTGGAGTAATGTGACTGAAGACCTTGGGATCTGCTCATAATTCATACCTTGGCAAAAGGAGAAGTTGCTTCAGGTGATTTAAGAAGTAGTTTGAACAAAGTTAGATGCAAGCAGACGGTCAACTGAGTGATAGGCTTTCCTGAGACAAGTGACAGAATGTTTGAAAGTTGGCTCTTTGTATTCAGCCTGTAAATCTTCAGAACCCAACAGATTCCCTGGAGTTATCCTCTGCACTGAAATAATATGAGGAAATTAGTTTAGAAGGTTGGTGGAGATAGGTGTGCTATTGTAACCTGAAAGGCTTATTTACAGGGACTATAGTAAAATAGTGTGTAAAAACAGACTCTGGCAGCAGTCAGAGAATTCTTTGGATGCAGCAAGAAGTCGATGCCTGTATTAGAAGAAAGTGTGCTTTAGAAAGGTGACAGGTCATTTTTAATTCCTTTTCTCTTGAATCTTTCTGGATGCCCAAGAAAGGAATAGATATTTCTGTTTAGTCTATGATTTTGTCATTGTTAGAATAGGAGAGAGAAATATGTCCTCACTCTCCTTACAGATTTTACCCTCTGTGTCTTAGGAGGAGTGGGAAACAGAGATGTCTTTTTTGACTCAGGAAGGCACTCACCCCCACTGTAATAGCACAGATGATTTCATGTTGCTCCATTTTATTGCTAAGGCCTGGCATTTCCCAGTATGTGTCCCCCCTGCCAGTATCCCCCTCTTTCCC
>NW_008236769.1:10697084-10743999 GCF_000691975.1 Corvus brachyrhynchos | reverse complement strand
ACTTCAACTTGAGTGACAAATCTCAAGGTGGAGTAAAAGGACATTTTTGTATTGTGTTACCTGGGTAGTCTGTACACATGGATTTATTTGCTCAATATAATGTCTGGGCATACATAATATAATGTAGGGTATATTTTGGTTTTCTGCATGATATTGTTATGGCAGAATTTGACAGTACTTAGTCACTTCCCTGGGACCTGATCCATGTGAAATGGAACATGTAAGATGGAACTAAGTGGATAAGAGTTTCTGTCACCTGAAAGATGTCACCAGACAAGTTTCATGCAGTGGTGCACACATCTAGCAGGCTACAGGCTGTGAGAGCTAAAAGATATAACCTGTTCCAACCTTATGAACTTCCAGCCTTATGAATTATTCTCCTCTATGCCCTCTCTCCCTTTGTACCTTGTTGTTGGTGCAAGGTACTACGTTGTCTACTTCTATTCTGGAAAAAATATTAGGTACTTACAAAATAGTTTTCTCCCTGATAATTATTATAAGATTAAATTATTTTGGACTTTTTGCAAGCAGATCCTGAACACAACATCAAAAGCTCACAGGCCCTTCTGGTTTTTCCACCTAGCAAAGAGAGATGATGCAAAGGGAAATTTAACATGTTTTCTCTTATTCAGAACTTTATGCTATCAAATATATGCTGAAGCATTTGCCAGTTTACAGAGACCTAGAGGATCTTTTATGCTGTATGGTAGCTGGAAAGCCAGCCTTCAGCTTGCTGGCCCTGCACTGAGCTTCTCTCTTGAATCACAGGGATCAAGATCCTGCCCTGAAGTCCCTGGAGCAGAGTTGCATCCCCCAACTTTGTGGGGGGTGTGTGTGTGTCTGTGTAACTCAGCTGCTAATCCAGCTATGTGAGCAGGCACAGTTCCCATGAAGGCATATACTGGAAGACATTTTAGCTTTCCTAAATTAGATTTATTTTTTAAATAAATCAGACTCCTGGCATATACCATGGGCTTTTTCCTAAACCAATTTGGTAACTGGGGCAATTTGAAGAACTAATTTCAGTTCTTATCTGGTTGTGAAAGATTTGATGGTTTCATGCCATTAGATTTTATCTCTGGATGATAGTTCATATATACATTCACCACATATGTGTTCTGCCATTTGGAATTAAACGCTTAAATACTTTTTAAAAAATCTTCACATTAGCCCTAACTGGCACAGAGTCATGTCCTGTCCTTCCTCCTGTTTCAGAAATGGCTACCTACAGGAGCTGTTCAATTTTATAGCTTTCTGATACATATGCTTTTCAATAGGTGGTTCTTAATATGTGTGTAGTGTTAAATTTCATCAAATAATCAAACTTTTTAGGTGTAGTAGATCAAATTTTGTCCTGAAGAGCCTCCAGTGGTGGGAAACATGAGTGCTGAAGAATGAAAAACAGCCCCCAACATAAAGTGTATTTTCAAAATGAGATCATCATAGTATTTAAAAAAATCTGGTCTTGCAACTTATACTTTTCAAAGACAAATCTAGACAAGTTTCAGCTGAACAGTTTAGAAGAGAAACTTCTTTGTCTGAATGTGGACTGCATGCAATTTCTGACAGGTTTATACTGAGATTTCTAAGTACTCACAAACGTAGTTTGAACATATTACTGTGAATTCTTACACAGTAATTACAAGCTTCAGTTTCTAGGTGGTTTTATTGAATTAGGTGGATTTAGTTACACAGATGAATTTAAAGAACTGTTTTTAAAATAGATTTTATTCTGTGATCCATAGAAATAAACAGATAATCCTTGGGACACAATAGGTATATTTAGTGACTCTGTAATGTAAAATATATTTCCTCCTATAGGTGCTTTTAAAAAATGATCTAACATAAAATCTACTAAGGCCTTTCTTTGAGACATTTTAAGATGCTAGTACATGTAATGTAACATGGCAGTAGACAAAGCATTTCAAATAAACACACAAAACCAACCCGTGGTGTGTAGAAAGTTCACTGCATTAACGTATGCTAAATTGATTGAGATAAAACTCTCATTGTCCATTAATGATTGAGCTTTTCTATGAAATTGCACCATTTCCCCTTTAAAATGATATTTTATAATTGTAAACTTCCCAGTTTTTGATAAAAATAGTATGAATATTCTTTCTGCTATCATGAAAATCCTATTAATTTTGCTTCATACCTTTCAAAAGCATGAAGAATTGTACTTGGGGTTTGAATCTAGGTTAATGAAAGCTGACAAAGTAAATGACCATTCCTAAAATACAGATATTTTGAAAGTACTTTGATTTTTTTTTTCTGTCTAATGTGTAAACTGATACTATTACTTTACTTTGAGTCATCCTTTTCTTTGTTCTTTGAGAAATTACATTGAAGTTGTTTATTCACTAACTGTACTGTACCGTGATGTGACTAAGAAATTAGAAGCAATCACATTTATAAACCAGATTTTAGTAATGCAAATTAAATTTTCTAAATTACAAACATGAATTAAGTTATGGCTTCTGAATGCATAACATGATCACTAGACTTATGTGCAAAATAGAAGTAGAAAAGATGTCCTAAGGCCCACTGAAGAATTGTAACCAGAACTACGTTATTGATACCTGAAACAAAGCTATTAAAGGGAGATGCTTGGATATACTTTTCATTATATTATTATGCTTCACAGATCCAGAAGCATTTATTTTTGTGCAGTTAAGCAAGAAGTGTCACCATTTTTTTTGTTTTTTTAAAATCTTTTTCGTGAGAGATGTATTTGTGTTTATCTGAACTTAGCACCAGAGAAATGATGTCAATAGGGGTTAGTTTAGACTTTTTAAGTCCCAGAATACTTGTGTCAAAGACTAGATCAGATCCTCTCCTGGTGGTGATGCGAATGGTGAGGCCACAACTACTTGTAACAAGTTCTTCAGAGAGTGTTAACAGCAGTCTGAGAGCCTGCAGTGAAAGAAAGAAAGGGGAAGATATTACTAAAGGTTTTTGTGGATTTTGAAGAAGAGTGGGAGTGTTTCTTGCCAAGGCTGAAAAATACAAACTATGAAGAGGTAGCTCTTAACTTGAACTGTGTATATATTTGTGCTTTTCTTCCTCTGTGTATTTCTGATCTTGAAGAAGTTGTAGATATTGTAGGGCATTCTTTCCTAGCTTTTTAATGGACAGTACAAAAGAAGAGAGTTTCTTTTTAACTATTTAGAAGGTTCCCTAAAGGTTCAAGGACACTTTCTATGACCAAGAAAAGATTCCCCAAACTGAAATAAAAATACTTTCTAGTAGTCATTAAAAAATCAACCTAAACTGAACTCTAAAAAGCTTTCGTCCTCCAGACTACACTCAGCTGAGTGTCAAGTTTCAAGCATTGGAGTACCTATTTGGGAAATGGTCACTACTTGGATTTACAGAGGTATTAGATGCCTTGAGGTAATTTGTGATCAAAGTTGAGAAGTTTAGGGCAGATAAGTGCATAAACTTCAACGTTTCACTAGAATACTAGTTGTCCTTGAAAATCTGATGTACAGTACAGGTAGAGGTGGTGTGGAGTTCTTACTGGAAGTTAGTTTTAGCTTATTGCAAACACTCTGAATATCCTTGTGTGTCTGTGGCAGTCACAAGTGACTGATAGGGAAAGTTTTCAGAGTTACCTGACTGACAAAACACTCAATTTTCATTTTAATGACGCATATCTCCAGATACTACAGCAAATTAAAGCGCACGAGGTATTGTTTTCATTTTAAGTCTCTGCAGGTCAGTTTTAAGTATCTACTTTTTCACAAGTACCAGCCGATTGTCTCTGCCCATCTAAGGACTTTTGGAAGCAGTGTAGCTGCCACAGCAGAAATCTTCCAGTAAATATTAGTGGGATCAAATCCCTGGACAGTAGTGGTTGAAAGGCCTGGGGTGAATTTCATGGTGGGAAGAAAACACCTGTGAGAAATAACAGCTGGTTTCTTTAGAATTTCCTCTCTAATATTATGTTATTAGTAAGATGATTAAAGTAGCTAGCACTGCCAGTACTAAGTGAAGCTCAAAGATTTCTGATACTTGCCATGAAACTTCAGTAACACTTCTTTTTTTCTTTCTTATTGCAGTCAGCAACTGTTTCTGATGGAGGTAAGCTGAAGCTTGTTTTTACTTTATAATGAAAAGTAATCAATTTTCCACATTAAGCAACATAATATGTGGTAAATTATGTGATATATTACAAGATGTGAGTCCAAGGTGGTGCAGAGCTCTGCGACTGCTTTGGGAACTGTGCCAGTGAAAATATTGCAGGGTTATGTTCACATACTTTCACTGGTTTATTTGCATAATATTTTTTTATGGTACATTTATATATGCACGTTTTTATTATAACTAGGCTTCTTCATTCATAATAATGAAGAGGCAGAGCTGGTAGACTTCTGTGTAATTGGATGGTAGATAAAATCTCATTCTCTGTTTTATTGTCCTTTACGTACCTCTTTTGTTTTTGAAGAGCTGTTCTGGCTTCTAAGTTGTAAGCTGTGTTGGTACATTTGTTGAGGTTGAACTTTGTTAAGTGTGATCCTTTTTGAGAAGGGGGTAAGTAATTTGATATTTGTAAAATCCCAGCATGGAGCTTTTGCACTTCTGGAGTACTTCTAAGTAAACTCCTCTTTATTGCACATAAGCTTGTTTGTTTTGATTTTAACATACCTTTAATGTTTTAAAGGATGTCCACTCTTTGTTAAACATTAGAAGACAATTTTTCTGAAGCTTTGAAGTTAATTGAAACAGTTTAAAAATGCTTCCTTAATGGAATGAAGGAATTTTTATAGTTCAGGGTATACAGGAGATGGCTTTTCTCCTTGTCTTCTCTGGCAGGACTTGGTTCACTTGAGCCTGCAGAGAAACTCACATATTTTTGCATTTGCTATTCTTTGACAACATTACAAGACAATTTTATTAAATAGAAAGGGCAAAAGGGAACAAGCTGTGTTGCTGTAATCAGTGCAGTGAAATTGGAAAAAATATTTGGAATGCTAAGGATAATTTTTTTAAATTACATGCAAATGTAAATGAAAATTAGCAATACTGTTTACAAAACTTCTTCATGTCCTAATTTCCGATTCCTTGCAAGACTAAAACTGCACTTGAGAAAAACATTACTGTTTTGGTCCTTTTGCTAGAGCCATTTTCCAGTGGCTTTGTCAGGCATTTTCCTTCTCTACTGCTGACACAGTCTAATGCTTTACTGTACTTCTGTCTGGATGAGAAGATAGACTCTGTGTTCTATCTCTCTTGTCTGCAAAGTGACAAAACAACAAAACAGAAAATAATAGTGTTTGTTCCACTTTCTATTTCTAAAATGTAGCCTGTGTTTTTCTGGGAAAAATACTTTTTTTTTTTCCCCCTGCACGTTACCTGCTTGATGTAAAAATCAAAACAGACCACAGACTTTTTGTTTGTGTATATAGTTGCTGAGGACCAAAAGTTTGATTGATCTTTTTTTGGGTAAAATGCAATGTACTTGTGTCTTGTCTCAGGGTTCTTGTTCTATGTTAATGAAAGTTATTTTGGTGCTTATCCAAACTTTGAAATTCCTGTGATAGTACTCATACAATAATAATTTCAATCTTTTTGTCCTTCCAGCTGAAAATTTATTTTAAAATTCCACTTATTTTCAGTTCTTCCAATATGACTTTTGTATGTTATTCCAAATCTGTAGGTAACCATTTTCACAATTAATTCTATACAGTTTTTTGAACTCACGAAATCTAAGGGCTGTGTAAGGTCGCAGAGGTAAAAGAGCAGCCAAGAAGCTATGTGCAATTTTCTGCTGAGTTGTATTCCGTATTTTTTCAGCTACTTCAGAATTTAATATGAACTCTCTTTTCATTGTTAAATGGTTCTTAAGAAGGGGTATAATTTGTATGAAAACTGGTAGTTGAACTATATTGGATAATATTGAATCAATGCTTAAATACCCAGGTAGTGGGTTGGAAAAATAGGAGCCAGAGAGACTGTAACCAGAAAAAGTGAAATTAAATAAATTCCTAATTCATTTTGAGCTGCATGGAGTAAAAAGTTCTGATTCATGTGTGAATTACATTTTCTAGCTTTTACTTTCATTGAATATGTCACAGCACTGAAATTTTTTCAGTTTTCCTTAAACTCACTAATACATAAATAGATCCACAGACAGAGACATTTTAGGATATGTCTAGTTTAAAGAAATTTTCACCAGTGTAACTATTAGTACAGCACTGCATACTTCCTGTCCTAGACTAAATCTTTATCATCCAAGAATCACAGAATGATTTGGGTTGGAAGGACCATAAAGGTCAACTTGTTCCAGCTCCCCTGCCATCCAAGCTGGCCTTGACACTTCCAGGGATGGGACATCTACAGTTTCTCTGGGCAACCTGTTCCAGTGGTATCAGCACTGTCAGTGAAAAATTTGTTATATCTAATCTAAATCTACCCTCCTTCATTTTAAAGCCATTACCCTTTGTATACTCTTGTCAGAAGTCCCTCTCCAGCTCTCTCTTAGCCCCCTTTAGGTACTGGAAGGTACTCTGAGGTCTCTCCAGAACCTTCTCTTCTGCTTTGTATTACTAATTAATATTAGTGTTTGTACATATTGACTAGATACTATAAATACTGTTGTTAACCTTTAGTTTGGGAAGAAAATTCATGTGTAAAAAGCAGTTATATGTTTATATACATCCCTTCAGTATGGTGGGAGGCACAACAGTTCTCTGTATGTTTTCTTTCCAAAGTCACTGAAGCTTTATGTCATATGGCTTTTATTATGTTAGAGCCTGGCCCTGGAAACCATCTACCCCTTGTTTTGTTTATTTTATATTTTACATCCTAGCTTGTGCAAGGCCGGGTTATTCCTATCTGCCAAAACTCTGCACTTGGGCATTTCAAGATAGGAAACGTGTAAATTAGCATTGTTTCTAGACGTGCTGACCAGTGGCAGCTCTTAACTGTAATTGATTTGTGTAATGAATTGCAGGCAATCAGAATGCAAACTGTAATAATGTTTAGATGCAAGATTACTGCTGTAGATCAACTGATCTGCAGCACCTATGCTCTAGGAGTACAGGAACCATTTTATGTTACTACAGTGACCTGTAATTAGCAGGTTTCTCTTACTTCCCACCTCAGAAACTGTCCTTTGCTGCTGCCTGTGGGAGCAGTGGGAGTGTGTACACAGCATGCAGGCTGTGCCTGATGATTTGAGCACTGTGCCATCTGAATTGTCACGGGGATGATCAATAGTCTCCAGCTAATGTCTGACTTTGCTATTTATACCTGGATGGCACTTTAGAAAGGGAAAACCTTGAGGTCAAAAGATCTATAACAGAAGTGCCGTCATCATTCATCTCCCAGACAGAGAGGGTGAGGTATCTGAGCTAGTGAGAATGTCCGAGTCAGTTCTTACCTGCTATTCCCTGCAGAGATCAGTTCCACAAAGCTGGAGTCTGTTATTTCCAAATACTTCAGCCTAACAGGTATTATATGCACGTCTTTTTGATGCTACTTTGCTGTAGTTTCTGCTGATTTTTGCTTTTAATGTTCATCACTTGGAAAGAATTTTCATAAGGCAAAATGTTTCTAAAGACCTTTTTTGAAAGGAATCTGATGTTTGCAGTAATAAATAATGTAAAACTGTATTTTAAAAAGTAACTGAAGGTAAGGCAAAAAATTCGCAATTAAGTACAAAATAAAACACTGTTTATGCTTTTTACACTATAGATACAGATGGATTATTTCCTTTAACAGGTATGTGACTTATTTGTCAGTTCTGCTGGTGGTGCATGCTCACTGTAGCTGTGTTCCACTGTAGCATAAATAATTCAAGTTCCTTTAGCAGCAGTGGCAAAAGGTCTTTACTTTAAATTATTTATGTAGCACTTTATAATGCTTTGTGTTAAGTATACTATTGCTTCCCCCTGCTTGAAGCCACGAGGGTAAGGAATCAATTTGTTTAGAATGGTGTTAGAGGCTACCAGGAATTGCTGTGGGGAAATGCATTAGCGTCCCTCATCCCAAAATTGCAGAGGAACAATGTGCTGTACAGTCAGACTAATCTACACCCAATGGGTTCTGGAACATTTCAGCTGAACTTGGTATGGATTCAGAAGGATGGCTTTCAGTGAAGGGCTTGAAGTATTTGATTAAGTGGCACCACAGTGGTTCTTATCAGCTTTATCCAGGTAATGTATTTGGTGATTAACTAACTAGAATATCTTAATAATATGATTGTATGTTCCGATGATTACAAGGAATATGCTTAGCTTCTCACAACAATAAAAAGTATTTGGTTTGTAGGCTGAAAAATGTATACAAAATACATACAAATTAGCCTTCATTAATTGTATTCAGGCTTATGGCATTATATTATCTAAACCAAAACTTCTGAAGCCATCTTACCCTGAATACTTTCACAATTTAGTTGATTAAATGCCTGTATTTTCTTGCATAATTCTGTTTTTGTAAAATAAATAAAACCAAGACCCTCTGTGGAATGTGTAAACACAAAAGGTGCAAAATACTGGGTTTTGAGGATTTTTTAGATAGCACTCTGTGTCAGTTCTGTATTTCCAAAAGGCAATAAATGAAACGGAATGAGTTTGCACTCAAAGTAGTTTTTCCTCACTAGGTATCGTTGCTTTCAAGCAGAAGAAAAATAAAGTTAGGTCCCTGGGATTTGGAATGTTTGAGCAAGGAGCCTCCTTTTACAGGTAATGCAAGATGAGTTGGTGGTTCTGACAGGCACGACAAATGAAGGCAGACATTTGGAAAGTTCACAGCACTGCTGTTGTCCATGTTATCCATGCAGAGCTGGGATTTTTCACATTAAATTCCTCTGGCATCCTGAGATTCCCAATTGCTCATTTTGTTTTTTAAAATACTTTATGAGGAGGAGGAGTAGTAGTTCACTTTGCACAACAGCCCTGTGGTGAGAACGTTTGAGGCGGGAGTCAGGACTCTGTGTTTCCTCTGATGATCATCACAGAGGGCTCATTAGATGAAATATGTGACGTGTGTACCTAGGAATGCATGACCTGTGAGAGTCGGGAAACCTGATGCTGAAGTCTTACATTGGAAACATTCCTCTGAAAGAGGAGTGGAGCAGGAGTTACAGCTTATACAGTCTTCATTTAAGTGTGATTTGGATAAATTGGGTACTAATGTTAGAGTCAGGGAGGTTTTTTCCTTCCATCTGACTTTTTCTCTGGTTCTAAATGGTATATCTGCACTAGGCTGTAACTGTTTAAATTGCAACTGATGATCTGGGTGGTAAAAGAAACAAGAATAACCAAGCCTTTTCTGGGAAACAACCTTGGTCTGTATTGTTTTCAGGTTGACAGGTGCCACAGCAGAAAGCTCTACAGATTTTAAAAGCAAACTGACTGAATTTTTTCATTAAGGGAAACCAAAGCTGTGTCAGGGTTAAGTATAAATTATAATGGTTCTTTTTGAAAAAAATCTGCATTACCTAAATTAAATCTAGCAGAACAGACAGTTTACTGGGAATGAGTAATCCCTTAATACTGTGTTAACACATTGGAGAACCTGTGCCAGTAGCTCTTTGGTTGTTGGAAATAGAGTCTTATTTTGGTTCATTTGTTTTCATGGGATCTCCAGAGTCAGCAGCATATCAGACGAGGGAGAACCCAGTAGTTTAGAGGAGTGTAACTCTGAGGAGCTGGAGAGAGCAGGCAGCTGGTAGCAATTAAAGGTAGTTAGCAGTTACCACTGGTGTAAACACTGGAGGCTGTAATTGCAGCTTGGTTTTCCTGCTGCCATAGGGAAATTGAACGCCTGCCACTGGGAGGGAGGTGAGGCTGACTGGCTGATGATTGCTGTGCCTGCCACTTCCCAATTCCTTCTGAGTCCTAAGGCACTGTGACTCCAGGACTGAGAGTTGTGCTCTTGGTGTGGCTGCTCCCTAATTTCTCTCTGTCAGTCAAGTAGGTTTCAGGGGTTTGGTATGTGGGATGAGTTTGGCTTTCTGACTCTGCCTGAAAGGAACAAGGAAATTTTCATCGTTCATCACTGGAGAACACTGGGGATTGAACCCTCCAGGAGTGAGGCAGTATCTGAAACTGTTCCAGATCTATCAAGAAGTGGGTGTCTGTTTGTATCCTGGACTGTAAAATAGAACATATCCACCTGCAGAGTTAAAGCAAAATACTTCAGATAATAAATTTAGATATCATTCTCTTCAGATTCACATTAGCTTCTTTCACAATAGTTTCACTGTGGTGACAGGTATTCTCTAATGAAGTTAACAGTTGACTTGGTTATGCTCTTAGATATGTTTTAAAGGAAAAAGTGAATATTTCTATGAGAAAATTTGGCATTATTTGCTGAATGTTTGCAATTAGCTTTGATTAATATGGTCATTAGGCAAAGAAAATGATGTATATACCTGTTTTGTTACTAGTTTCCTTAAATATTATCCTTGTTGAAAATACAGTTACATTTTGTTTTTCCCTAATCTTTTTCTGTGTCTTTGTCTTACTTGTTTTATTTTTGTCTTAAAAGATAGCTTTACTTACAGAAACTCAGAGTAGTTAACTATTACATCTTAGTGAATATTTCTGAGCTAAAAATAAATTTTAAAATGAAGTTTCAGAACTTCAAGAAAATTTTTTTTCTTGTCTTTACAACTATCTTCAAAACTTTTTCCTATGCTTATAGCAGTTTTTGAATGGTGCCTTTTTCCAAAGCTCTTACTTCCAGGGAGGAACAGCAGTGTTTTGTAATGTGAAGTTTAGAAGTGCAAAGTGCTTTCAAATACTTCTAACATAAAAGGAGACCCTGGGATACCTCATAAAGTAGGGTATTTTTGGTGAAATTACTCATTTCTTCAGTTAGTCCAAGTGATTAACTGAGGAAAATCATAAAAACGTCCCTGTGAAGCATAGTCCATTTCTGACTGGTTGTGAATTCAGTTTTCTCAAACAGATTGCATTCCTAGTGAGCTGCATACTTTTTCATTTGGCATAAAATTGATGAATATACTATCTATTTAATTTGAGGGTATTATTTTCTCACATCTGTTACTTCAAATTTTTCAAATAATTGAATGTCTGTGATTTTTTTCATCCCTTCATCACAGAATCTCACTCAGTTTGGCATCTTTCTATGTGCAACACGTCCTGCTTGAAGCAGGGAGATCAGACTAGGTAGCTCAGGCTTTAGTTGTGTCTTCACAATGAATTAAACCTTCTATCACCTCTGTGAAGTGTATAGCTGTGAGTTCAGCATTGCCAGTTTTACATTTGTGTACACTGGGAGGTGGAAGGACCATTCTACAAAAGGGTGTGCAAGAAGTAAATGACAAATCTGTGAGTGAATAGAACCCTATTGTAAGCAGTTCCTTCTCTTACTTAGAGCAGCCATTTCTTTCCCCTTTCTACTTCTGTGAACAAATGGTCACTTTGAGATTTTTTGGGTGTGCATATTTCATTTACTAACATGTGACAAAGATGATCTGGGGTTAATACTTGCAATTGTTAGGCTGCTACACAAGGAGTTTTTTGTGTTTCCCTGAATTCTCTGTGGGTTCTTGGTAATTTGTTTTTCAGAATACAAAATCACTTCTGTTTTTTCAAGATCTAAAGAATCTGGTAATTTCTCATCTTGAGGTTTCTAGATGATTCCATTATGTTGGCTGGAATCTGGAAGGGATCCCTATTTTTATCAGAAACCATGATAAATTGAGGATCTATGGTTTGATGCCTCTATTTCCTGTGGATGAGGAAGGCGTCCCTTACTAGCTCATTTTCCTTAATGTTCTTTTCCACAATTGACTCCTTTCCTAAATTTTCAGTATAAACAGGAATCTTGTATTTCCATGTAAAATTTCACAGATTTTCTGTCTCTACCAGTTGAAGTGTGTGTGAAATTTTGCTGTCTCCTATCACCAAGTAGGTTTTTGCCCACATTCTGGTGAACGGTGGGTTCTTGAACATCAACTTACCTTGGGTAATCTTATGAAGGTGTGCAGTCCGTAGGGTGAGAAATATCAACAGGAAAATGTGTTTTATTTTGTGGAACAATAAAAAAGATTTTGTTTTGGGCCTGCCCCTTTTGCTTCTGTCAGAGGACTGCTTTTAAGACACTCATTTAATTTTCTTTGCAGTAGAACAGAAGAAACTTGAGCGGTGTTTGGGGTGTTTTTTTTCTATGCAGGTGCTCTTAATAAAAATGGAGAGGGATATTTAGATACCTGCACCACTGTGAGCTTGAGCAGGAGGTGTGATAAGTAAACAATGTTGAAGAGTAAAGGTGAATACTACTTTGTTGACAGATTTAATTTCCTTTATTAACAGAGCTGAATAGCGCTGAATTGAAGGACTGCATCAGTGAAAACAGCCTCAGCAGCAATGCCAGCCTTCCCAGTGTGCAGAGCTGCCGGCGACTGCGAGAAAGGAGAGTTGCAAGCTGGGCTGTTTCCTTTGAGCGTCTTCTTCAGGATTCTGTTGGTGTTAAATATTTTTCGGTAAGTTTTGAGGGACAGCAAGAGGCTTTCCAAAATACCCGATACTGCCACAGTAATTTTCCTGTATTTTCTTTTATTTTCTTGATGCTATCCACGCACAGGACAAGAGACAGGAGTTCACTCATGCTCAGTTGTTATATGAGTATGTTTCTGAGTTTACACGGGTTCACAGTTGAGTAAGAGTTCATAGTAATGTACAGATTGCCATGCATTTCTGCACAGCAGAAGTTCAGGTGAAAATGGAAGCTATATTTGGCTTTGTCTTTTTCATTTCAGAAAGCTTCCCCATTTTGTAAAATGCCGTTTTGTAGCCTTTGTACAAGAAGAAGGAAGTACTTTTGGTAGTTTCCTAAGAATGGGTCATTATTTACATCTATCTCCACTGAAACGTTGGAAGCGACCTAGAAGATTTTTTTCAATGATAGAGCGGCTTATTTTCCTGAAAAAGGTTTTTAGAAATACATTTTGGAAGTAGTTATGGTAGCTAAGAGTAGCGTATGGTTAAAGCTGCAACATGAAGGAATGATGTTGAGTATTTGCAAAGCATAAATACTTTGCAATACATAAATACTGTTCTGCACAGCACATTTATGGAGCTGTAAATAGCATCATCTCTGTTTTGCATGCAAGGAAACTGAGGGTATATACTTTTGCTTTGCTGCACTGAGAGTATGTTGCTGATTCTGAATGTGTTACACAGGGACAGTTTGTGCTGCCCAAGTAATTTTCACAATGAGAATATAAGGAAACCTGTGGTGTAGGAGAGGTAGATTATTGGAATCTGCAGTAACTCAGACTCTTTTGCTTGATACAAAAGTATTAAGATATCACAATGGTTAATAAACAGACTTTCATGTTAACTGGTAAGGGGAACCCAAAACCCCACATTTACAGCGAACATCTATTTGAGGAAACAGAGAAGAGGAAAACAAAATAATGCATCTTGGATATTATGTTCTCTGGTTTAGCAGAGTAGCCTGAGAGTTATTAGCATTTCTGCTTTAATACTGAGACTTCTTGTCAGGCTGAAAGGAAAAATTCTGATCTGATATTAGAGTCCGTCTGAAAAATGACATAATTTGTGTGCCTGCTACTGAAAACTCAGTTGACTTTTCTAATTACTTGTAAATGTTCAGTACACTTAGAAAATTGCTGCATTAATTTTTCACTGTCATGTTAGTTCAAAACTTACATTAAAAATGTAAAAACTAGTTCATATCATTTTAATAAATTTTCAGATTAAAAGGTGAAAGGTACTTTCATTTCAGCAAAAGCCAACCTCAGATATTCTGAAAGTTTTACTTTTCCCCCCATTTTATTCTAATTAGAACTTCTTTTTATAAACACTGCAAAAGTGCATGTGTTAAAGAAATACCCACTTTAAAAAACAATTAGGGAATGTTAAAGTTTATTGTGTGCACCACCATTTTCTTGAGGCCCAGGAGATTTCCAGAACCACTGCTTAGATTTATTTGCAACCTGGTTGTCATAACACTGTGCAGTTACAGATTGCTGCCAGTATCCAAGAACATTGAGGCACCAGCATTTAAATCATGGTTTCATAGTAAGTGTCTTGGTGCATTTGTGATCCAGCCTCTGCCTTTCCTGAGGACAGCTTTGTCACAGAGCAGGAATTACTCTGTAAGAAGGAGAGATTTTGCATGTTTTCCAAATACTCACACTTTGCATAAGAGCTGCTGCTTAGAGCAGTCAGCCAGGAGGTGAGAGTGCTGTTTGCAGGTTCCCCCACTGAAGGCATTCAGACCAACCTCTCCAGCTTCCCAGCCATGGGTGACTGCTGAGCAGCCTGATGTTCCAGCTGGGGCACCACTTGGCCTTCCTGGTGAAGCTGTGTTGTTGGACAGCCAGCTGTGCCCAAATCCTGTGGCCACAAGGAAGCAAGTGGGAGATGGACTCTAGATTCACAGGGAATGTGCCAGGGGAGAAGTAGGCAGTTTTGTTCCAGTTCCTGTTCACTAATTTGATTCTCTTTTAATATGTAATTACACGTAAAATGCAGAAATGTCCCCTGACTACTCTCTGGATTGTCTTTTATGCGTTTGGTGTCTCAGCTGATGCCTCTGAGGAGCTTTAAATTCAGAGCTTGCTTGGGCATTTAGATTCCCTGTATGCTGGTTTATCTCAATTGCTTTCTTACAGCTGGACTCCCTAAACTCTATGTAAATCTGAAAAGCACAAATAAGCTAAAGTTTATTTCTGTGGAGGTTCTTCTTACACAGCTTTCTGAGGCTGCCTTGTATTGTAAGGAAGCTTCAGTGATACACCATGTGACAACTGAGTGAAGGTTGTGGTGGATTAAATTATTTTTTTATATCTTTATTTTTCCCCTGATGGTTAAAATGCTTTTAAGATGCAGAGAGAATATTGAATTATACAGATTTGAATATGGGACAGTTTGTGCTTGTAGAGTTTTCCAACTGAATTGGTACCAGTCTTCATTTGGACTTTAGAATCCTGTAATATAAATGTCCTGATTATTGTGTATTGTACTGGGAGATATATTTTTTTCCTCTTAGTGAGTATTTTCCAAAGAGATACCATGCAACCACATCAGCGTACACTGATAAAAGATTTTTCTTTTGTAGTTGCTATGTGATGCAGAGAGATACCGTAATGAATCCAGAACTGATTATGGGCATTGCTTGATAAACATCTGCTCTGTTACATCAGTGGAACTGCAATTAAAGACAGTTTACAGTGTCATTTTTAAATGTAGTTTATAAATTATTTAAATTTTTATTAAAAGTTTATTCACTAGTTTATGCACTACTTAGCATGACATTTCAAACTTTGTACTTGCAAATGATTTGATTGTAACTCGATGGATTCTTCTCAGTTATATACATTTAAAAAACACGAGAAAGAGGGGAAGCACTACATATGTATTGGACATACATTGATTTTTAATGCAGAAGAAAACTGGACTGTGAGACTGATTGAAAAGTTACCTTTTTGCAAACTTTCTGAGCATTATAAATATGTTGTTTAAGCTGGCAAGTAACTTTTCTTTGAGACATTTATTTATTTGCTTTTTTTCCCCCTAGGAATTTCTACGGAAAGAATTTAGTGAAGAAAATATTTTATTTTGGCAGGCCTGTGAATATTTTAACCATGTACCTGCACATGATAAAAAAGAGGTAAGTCAATGTTGTATTCCAGTACATTGCATTGCTTCTTCAAAAATTATTACTCCTTCAAGGTTATAGAAATTAATGGAGCTGTGCTTGGTCTTCATACTGTGACGTCACTAAAATAGGGTTGGATGACCTAAATTTAAGATGCTAGGTGTATTTGAACTGCAGCAGAGTGCAGAGGAAGCTCTGTAAGAATGAGGTAAGGTATCCTGGATGTTGGAAATGGCCAGCAGTGGTAGCCCAGTGCATGGAAGTGCAGAGCAAGTTAATTGAACGTGTCAAGGAGAGGCCTCTTACACTCTTTTAGGTAGACTGCCTCCACCAACCAAGATTGTGTTTCTAAGTAACTTAGATTATCTGCTGCTCTAAGTGTAGTGCTCTCATGTTTGTTCACAAATTATGAGAATCTCCATCTCATTCTTTTGAGGGAATTGGTCAGGCAGTTTGGGTGAATATTGAGCTTTGTACAGGTTGGCAACACTTCTGTCTACACCACAGCCAAATCTAGTCAGGTTTATGTGGTGGAAACAGTTTAATCTTCCAAGTCTCTCTTAACTCCCTTGTCTACTAATGAGGTTTTTTTCTCCTACTTTCTTCTGTCTTCAAACAATGTATTTTCTGAACACCACCCTTAAGGGCTGTGGGCTCAGCTTGGTGGGTTTTTCATTATTTTTGTGATGTGGGTGTTTCAGAGTAAACAAGTTAAAAATGAGTGATTGTGACTGTAAACATTCATATATATATTTACTTTTTTCTCACTTCTAGAAATTGAATCTTAGAGGATTTATGTAAATAGTAACTTATATAAAAGGTCTAAAATCTAAAAAAATCTACTTTCCTTTTTAAAAAATACTTGCTGTGCTTCACTGCTTGATTATTTTAATTTTTATTTGGAGGACAACATTTACTGCTTAAGAAATAGTTGATGAATATTTCTAATTTTAAAGGAAAAACTCTATTTATGTGCCTAAAACTAACAAAAGCTGACTTATGAAGAATACATATATTAAAGAATTGTGGCTATCTATTTTTGGGTGAAATATATCAGTGTAAGAAATGCTTAGCTAAAAATACAGTTTTAAAATCAACCTACATTTAACATTTCTTTTCTGTAGCTTTCTTACAGAGCTCGGGAGATCTTCAGTAAGTTCTTGTGTAGCAAAGCTACAACCCCAGTTAATATTGACAGCCAGGCACAGTTGGCAGATGATATTCTCAATTCTCCCCATCCAGATATGTTCAAGGAACAACAGCTTCAGGTAATTGTAGTAAACATGAATGCTCTGTGTACGTCTGTTATCGTTTCCTTTATAATCTATATAAATAGTTTCACATGCTGTATACCTTAGATTCTGTTAGAAGAATAGAAAAAAGGCTGCTTGACTGTTTTTCTGTTGTGTGTAGAAAATTGTCATATAACTAAAAAATAATCTGAGAAGTACTGTTACTGAAATGAGGGTTTAGTGCGAGTAAATAAGTCTATGTATTGCAGCACCATTGCATAGAGTGTTGGCATATGGCTGGTTTTCTTTAGTGGAAGTTGAGTGCACAAATAGTGTCTACTTCTGGTTTTTAAAATGTCAGTTGTATTAAAGGAGTTCTTCTTTTATGCTTTAATACTACTGTCAGGCAAAGAGATTTTAAAACTGTTGGAGTCTGAAGACCTCTGAAGTGGATGTATTTTAAATAATTACGGACATTCAGAACAGTTATGCAACAACAGCATACACTTTACATTTCCTGTAGAATTTAAGTTTCTAATTTTTTCTCCTAAGTCATCTCTTTGGTAACTCTTCCACCCTAACAGTTTGTTAGTAGAAGTAATTTTGAAATCAAGGCCATAGCTTTAATGAACCAGGTCACAATCTTAGGACATAATCTCAGACCGCATGCTTTTGGTCAATATGAGCAGCTGGGTATAGTATCGTCCTCCTGCAAAGTGGAGATAGAAAGGTAGGTCTGACTGCTGGTCTGGCAGCTTCCAGCATTATAGCTATTCCTTATGCACCTCCTAAGATGAGCCTTCTGTGGGAATTACCAGTCACCAGCTTCCCAGACATTTTTTCATGCATTTGTCATCCTGGTGTTGTGGAGACTATGCCTGAATTCCTCCGCATCCTCTCCCATTTGTTTGGTGGAGTACAAGGAGTCCTGATGAGTCAGGTGACAGGGCTGATGCAGGTTTTCTCCCTTTGGAAATGCTGTATCCTTAGTTGGAGGGCTCATAATGCTCGTGAGAAGTCCTGCTCTGGGTCCAGTCCCAGCCACAAGGCCTGTCTGTGCCTGATCTGCTTATCTCAAATTGTCAGTGCCTCAGTCAGATCCCTCAGTCAGACCCGTTCCTTCCACTGGAAAATGAGGTGAAGCTGGATGAGAATTACTTCTGCTGAAGGATGTGGCCTGGGAGCTTGTCTGAGGTGCTGGTGGTGTGTTGCCTGGCCGAGGTCAGCGCTGGGGAATCAGCTGCTCGATGGCCCTTAATTTCTTGGATTCAGTGAGTGGTTCTGCAGGAGGTCGGTTTGTGGTCTTGGTGGATGGCACCACCCTGAGAACATAGAGCTGTGGGTTGTGTAGTTACTGCATACACCCACAGACTCTCAAAGTTCAACTCATGGCAGTGCCACAACCTTAATAAAGCAAAAGCTCTGCATTTGTGGTCTTTCACAAGATTTTTTGGATTTGAACACTGACCACAGAGTGCAAGGGTGCTGCTCTGTGGTGGTTGTTGGATGACTGTGATGCTGGGGAATAGGGAGTGTTGCTGTAAGTCTGCACAGGAGTTGCAGAAGTGTGTGGGAAAGTGCCTTGGAAACACTTTCAGACCGTTCTCTCTCAAGCACTGCCTGCTGGGAATAATCCTGGAAGTTGCTTTCTGTCCATATCCTGGGAAATTTGTCCTTCATCTTGTTGTTAGAGGTTTTAATGGCAGTGTGGATGCTGCCAAAATAGCTAGTTGGGATGTTCTTTTTTATAAATTGGATACAAAGAAGCATTATGATTGTTTGTGGATGGAGGACAGTGTAGGTCACTTGAACCTACTAAAATAAGAATAAAATATCAAGTACTTCATGTAGAGTTGATAATGGATGTAAATTTTTCTACTCTTGTTTATCTGTAAATTTCAAATTATGCTTTTAAAAGATACTTTTCTCATTTGTAAGAACAAGAACTATCATCTACTAGCCTTTTCCAAATAAGCAGAAGTCATTAAGACATGTAAATATGATAATAATGCTAAATATAGGAAATCATGGATGTACTGTGAGCTAGAAACATAGTAGGACAGATGATAATCAGCTCAAGGTAAATTAGTTACGCTCTCATCACTTTGTCCAGCAAAGTTAAAAGGTTGTAATTCTTTTGCTGTTTTAAATATATTTAATTTGCAGACTGCATCTCTGCTATAACTTTTCTTGTGTCTCTTACTTCCCTGCAATTTTTTCCTTTATTCTTCCTGCCTAGCATGGAATAACTATTTTATCTTCTTAATGGCGCTAGACTCTGTGATGGGCAACTGTGTAAAGCTTTGTTTTCATCCTGATGCTGTGTTAAGTTTAATGTATTAGTGTAAGCTGTGCCATAGAATCATGTCTTATATTTTGGGGCACAAAATGCATTCAGTTGAAAGTACTGTGATTTGTTGAAGAGTGTAACCTTTTAAGTTTCATTTTCTTAAAAAGCTCAAGGACAGGTGAAATATTTTGTATTTTTCAGTTAGCTTGGGTTTTGCATCTGTGTTGGAGCCTGCAGGCTATACTTAGCATTTTCTCCCAGTAATCTTGTATCAGTGGTGCTTCTGTGAGTCCTTGAGACTGAGGCATTTTGATTTCTTTTAATTGCCCCTCTGTATTTTACACTGTTTTGGCAATACACCACAGTATTCTTTGAGCTCAACAGAACTCAAGAATTGTTTCAAAGCTGTGTATGTTGTGTACGCTCAATAGTCTGTTGAGACTTGGCCTAAGGATTACATGTGCTCTGAAATTTGTTGTCTTTTTCAATTTTGCCAGTGTACCTGTGGTCAGAGAAGGATGGTGTGAGACAGATGTTCCCCTTTGTGAGCAAGGTTTCAAGTGAGAAATCTTTGGTACTAGATTGTCTCTTTGTCATGGCCTTGAGGGCACACTGGACTTTGCACTGAGCCATTTAATCATGTTAAGCTGTCAAAGCTAAAATGTACGAAAGTATTTTTCCATCGCTTACCACGTGGAAAACAGTGCATTAGAAGGCCCAACAAAGATGACAGGCAGCTTTAGGAATGGAAGTGTACAGAGGAGAAAGGCAAGAACATGGAAGTTGGCATTCAGTTTGATTTAGGTTTCTGTGACTCTGCAAGACCAAGTTCTCTCTGCTTTATCTTGCTGTTTCCAAGGTAAGTTTTGGGCTAAAGCCAGTTGAGAAGGGCATCTCTGCACAACCTTAAACATGATTTTGATCTGCAAATGGACCACTCTGTCTCAGTGATGGACTTTCCTTTATACTTCTGGGAATACCTGAGGGAATACTCACAGCTTTTACCGGCTAGGCTCGTAGTTCAATGCCTCAGAAAGCCTCGGGCAGCCTAGAGAGGTAGCACGGGAAATCCAGCATTTCAGTAGCTCTGAAAGTGGCAAATGGTAGCTGCAAAGCTGATACCACCAGCAGAAGCAAAGAGGGAGAAATATAGCTTTTGGTTTGCCTAATTGCTGCAATTAGAAGCTTTCAAACAGAGACGCAGATGTTTGCAGAAGGATTGCAAAGTCCAAGAGGGCAGGTCCCCTCTCAGGCCCTTCTTTTATTCAGAGAAGGGGAAAGGGGAGGACTAGGGGCGGACCCGGGGTGACCGGCCAATCAGACACTGCTAAAGAGTTTATGTTTGGTTTTGCCCACGCTTGGAACAAAGGAGTTCAGAGCACATGGCAAAGGCAAGTCCTGGCTTGTCTTGGGGAGGGGGAATGGTGACCTCGGAGCAGGCAGCAACAAATACCATAACTGGTTGGGTGGTGCATACCTTCCTTTGCTTGTGGGGAATTTGTCATGTCCAGAGAAGCAGCCATTCAAACTGTTTTTTCAGATCAAGTGAATCATGGCAGAAGATAATAGAAGTAAAAGTATGGATTTACTTAAAACAGCAGGGTTGCAAAAGTGGAACAAAAAATTCAAACATTATTTAGCATTTAAGAAAAAACTCTTCTTCACTTTCATAAATTTAGCTTTGGTTAAATCAGCCTCAGATATTTGCTCCAGGCCTCGTAAAGAGCTGCTTTCTTCCTCTGTGGATAAAGAAAAATGTTGGTCATTTAATGTAAACTGTTCTCTTTCAAGATTTACAGCATCTTGATTATTGAATTGTCCAAAGATACCGATGGTTTTTTTTCCTTACGATTGAGCACGTGACCATGGCTTAGTGGTGGACTTGGCAGTTCTGGGTTAATGGTTGGATTCGATGATCTTAGAGGTCTTTGCCAGCCTAAATGATTCTATGATTCTGTGAAGATTATATATACTGTAAAGGACTCTCAGCTTCTCCTCACATCAGCAATTAACTTTGTGTGTCTTGTATCATTGTGTACTATTGCATATTGTGATTATATCATATTTGTGTGTTTTAGAATATAAACTTTTCTTGTTCACAGCTACCTTAAAACACACTTGTATAACTTGATCCTGTCACATACAGTGTTAGTGTAATAACCTCTGAAAATGTTTTAAATGTTCCACATAGAATGGCATCAATGCTGTAAAAGAGGATGGTGTTGTCGAGACTCTACAGCATCTTAGCTTGCACTTTGCACAAATCCTAACATTTTCTCTGAACCTGTAATAAGGGAATAGGTCAAATTATGTTTCACTTTAAATGGGTGCAGCGTATTTATTAACCAGCTCTAAACAAAATCGTACCTATGCTGTTTACAACCGAATGTCCTAAAATTTGTGGGTGTTGGCTGTTGCAAAGTAGCTTAATGTTCTTGATGTGTTACTGAAGCGCATGTAACCGTTATCCACTGTGTTTTAATTTCAGATATTTAACTTGATGAAGTTTGATAGCTATACTCGCTTCCTCAAATCCCCCCTTTACCAAGAATGCATCTTAGCTGAAGTGGAAGGACGTCCTCTTCCTGATCCTCAGCGTGTTCCCAGCAGCCCCACTTCCAAACACAGCGTCAGTTCAGAGAAGTCCAACATGTCAACACCAAAAAAGGTGACCTTTGCATTCCTGTTATCTGAAAACCATGTTTTTAAATAATGCTTTTCAAGTTCTTTAGAAAATCAAAGATAATATATAAAATAAAATTAAAATGTGTGGTTATAGATGCTGGCAAGTACAATTGCAATATTTTTATGTATTTGGGAAAAGACTTTTTTTTTTATCCTTGCCTTTGAATCAGTTTCCTAGATACTGACTTTCTGAATATAATTTTAAATCTTCATTATTATTTAAATAAATGTGTACAAATAAAAAGTAAGAGTTATTTTAATGTGCCAGTTCAGAAGCTTATTTAGGTTGAACATGGGAGTTAAGATGTGATAATTTAACCTTTGTTGAGAGCAGACATTTTATCAGAAGTTTTGGAGAAGACTTAACCTAAACAAACTCATTTTTGCAGAGGGCTTTTTTAATTTCTTAGCTTCTACTAAACTAAGATAATTCTGTGTTAAATAAGTACAGTTGCTTAAAAATTAGACCAGTAGTCTTACTGACTGATCTCCTGACATTATTTAGGGTTTATTTTTTTCTTCTTGTAGATAATACCACCATAGCATTACATAACTGTATGGGTAAACTATAACTTTTCGTTTTTCACGTCAGTCACTACAGATTACCCCATCTGTCACTATGTATTTTTATGACTAGGAACCTTTAAAAAGTGGCATTTTAAGGAATAGTCTAATAATCTAACAAGAATACTACCTTGTTAAAAGCAAGTTTAGTTTAATATCAAACATTCCTGACATATGTATTCTTCAACTCTAATAAATACTTGATTATACTTGTAAATGCTAAACAGTTCTTTGTCATTGTCTTTAAAAGCTGTTCATGTTCAAGCCTAACCTAGGAAAAATACCAAAGTGAAATTCAGTGTTTTAAAAGCGAGGCAAATGGCCTTTCCACATTAACTTAGGCGTTACTGGTGAGCTGGGGACAGTTCTTTCATATTTGCTGGAGCTCTCCATGGCTCATTTCCAGCTACTGTTTTGTATTCCCTACCAAGTAGCACATTTCCATCTATGTATTTCTTTTTGTTGCCACTGGTGAGGTTTTTTGGGTTTTTTTGATTGCTACTGGGAGGAATGCTGGTTGGCACAGACACTTGTGCGTGGGATAAAGAAGGCAGCTAACCTGGCCATCACACTCTTGTTTTAGGAAGAAGTGTGGGAAGGTTTATTTTAGACAATATACTCACAACTGTGATCCAACCAGTGATTTAATTGTGTTTTGGTGATAGCTAAGTGGTAAATCAAAGTCAGGAAGATCTTTAAATGAAGAGTCAGGAGAGGAGGACACGGAGAAGAAAAAAAGGGGAACATTCTTCTCATGGTCAAGAAGTAAGAGTTTGGGAAAATCACAGAAGAGAAGAGAAAATGGTGATTATCCAAACGGTGAGTGTTCACATTCCACTTTGTTTCAAGGTTGTTTCAGCAGTAGATGTGATTAGTCTTACAATGATTAGTTGCTATCTGAGTGCATCCTTGGGAGCGGCAGAGGAAAAGAACTGTCAAGTCAGAAGGCCACAGCATGGCTAGTATTGCTGCAGTTTTGTGGAAGACGTACAAGTAAACAGATGAAATTATGACAATATTTAGATCTGTTTTTACCAACTTCCAAAAGACTTTTTTCCTACTTTTTGGCACATTCTGCCTTTCTGTGTGCTGGTAATTGCTTTTTCAATAAGAGAGCTACTATTTTTGTAGAAAGATAATTTCAAATCTTTACAGGGAAGTCCAGGAACAGTACAGCAAATAGTGCTATAGTTACAGCTATTTAAAAATTCCTCCATCTGTGTTATCCTACTTTCTTTCTTTTATCAGTAACACACAGGTATGTTCGCTTTTGAACAGAGTCACCATCTGTTTTCACCTTCCCTGACTAAAATGAAAAAGGAGAGTCAGAGGTGTGAAAGCCCTTGTAACCTGCTGTTTTGTTACTTAATTGTGTTTGAGAATTTAGGGAAGAGTTCCCTTGTGAAAGCACCTGTACGTGGCCTCTAGAGGAGATGAAAGTTCTGCAGTAAATTATTCTATTGAGTTAAAAATAATGAAGAAATTCCAGTGAAGTAGCAACTTTGGTCCATATTTGTTACTGTAGTTTTCGTTTCTGGTAAATGCCCAGACCTACAAGATATCTTTGATCATTGGGATACTTTGAGTGCTCTTAGTATATTCATACGTGAAAAGACATCAGAGGCATTTACTGAGATTATAGGCTCAAACTTCTGAAAGTGACTAGTAGTTGTCTCAGATTTTAGTTTTCTAACACCATACTTGCGCTTTTAAAAAGATGTATTTCCCTTCAAAATATCCGAAGAGGTAGAATAATTTTTAAGGTGAAATATTGAAATCTTGTTAGATCTAATTAACTAAACTAAGTTTTTTTAATAAAAGGGATTATATTTTTCTTTTTTAATATAAAAACAAGTGGGTTTATTCAAGGGCTGCATAACCAAGAAATACTTGACCAAGAGTTGCTTTGATTTCCATGCTTCCATGCACAGTACAAAGGTGTTTTTTTTCCTTTTAATGAAAAAAGAAAAATTTATGACTGGAGAAGCTAATATTTGAAATAGTTTTCTGTATTATAATAAATAATAAAATAAGCCTCCTTACTGATTGCTGATTCTTTCCACAAACAGATTCTTTTCAGTCCAATGGATTGTCATACAGACGGGAATCACAAGGCTCCATGTCATCCACTGCTAGTCTTGACTTGGTAATGGCTGCCTCTTACTAATGAGCAAGTGGGGAACAGATAAAAAAGTGAATTACTGATTTTCTAAGATGTGTGATGTTTGATGTAACGCCTTGGGAAGGGGTCTTTAAGTGATAAAGCTGGAGCACAAGATGTAATACTAAGCAATTTTAGAGTGTTAGAAATGTAATAGAGGTTGCATTCATATATTAGTTCTTATTTTATCCTTGTAACAGAAAGATATTCTTTGCATCTTGTCTGTCTTAACTTCAGGCACCAGTGAACTACCAGAATAAAGTTTTCCTTTTAAAGACTATAGCTCTTTAAAAACAGTGTGTTCCACCTACCAGAGGGAGAATCTGTTTTGAACAACCACAAGTTAAAGCTTTCCCTCTTCTTGGCCTATGCATTAAGGGGGATGCAAGTTGAATTAGGTTGATTTTTGTTGTGCCAGTGTCTGTTGTGCTTCTTCTCTGTTTATTTCTTTTAAAGTTGTGTGTTCTTGTCATTATGACTTAACTTGGTCCTAAAAATCTGAGAAGTAGGGAATTTTGTTGCAAACACTTTGTCACACTAATAAAATAAGTGAAGACACTGTGATTTCTAACCAACAAGTTCTACCTTCACAGTGTAAAACTAGTGAGATGCAAAATTAAAACACTATTTTTAAAGCATAGATGTATTAGTTTATTTTAGCTATGTTGATATGGAGGAAGAATCTAAAAAAGGAAATTTTAAAGTTGTTTGTGCTTTTGATATCCCTCTAATTGACTAGATTCTGTGTAATTAATTACTAACTGATAACTGTGTAATTTTGCCTATGCTAAAAATATTGATCAGAGAAACAAGCATGGTGAAGTCATGTTTATTTCTGTTGCAGAAAAGTCTTGGCTTAAGAAATAGAAAATGGAAAGCCTTCCTAAAGCAACAACCCCTCATTTCTCTCCCACTCCCACTTGATTTAAGTCAGAAAGTTACTGTGATTTGAATGAGAAGCACCAAGTTAAAAAGCATGATGAGTACCCTAGAAGGCTGACAAAACCAGTATTTTTAGTGTCCTTTTAAGTTACAAGTGAGACTTTTGTTAAGTTTTCAAAGATACTTTTTATATTTAGTAGTACTGTTTCTATTCTACTGTTACACTAGAATAAAGGTTAGTGACTAGCCCATAACATCGTAGTTCTAGTTCCCTTTAATAAAAACAATTAATGGTCACAAAGCAAATAATTTTAAAATTTTAATTTCTCAGTGGTGTATTTGTGCATAGAATTCAGATTATGTTAAAAAGAGGAAATTTTGAGAGGAAAGATTGAGAAACCTGATATTTAAAGGCATTGCTCCTCACTTAAATGTTGATTCATAGTGTGTTGATGGTAATTTTTACATCAGCAGGACATTATTGAGCACAGGCATTTAACTATTTGGATGTTTAATAAGATTTTACTTACTTTTATACTTTTTAATTAGGAGTTCTTTAGTAAATTTCGTAACTGTTTTACACACTCGCTGTATAAAATTTCATCTGTTCTTGAAATAAATTTATATTTGTGCAGTATTGTGATCTTTATCTAAATCTTTTTTCCCCAGGATTTAAATTTATCTGATATTTGTGGTATTTGGAAGGATTTCTAAAGCATGGTGGAAAGTATGGTTCTTGACTTGGTTTGATTTGTGCAGGCTCTAAAAGTTTATACCCAGTCCTAATTTTCCCATTGGGCACTGACCTTATGCTTTCTTTTAAGTCTGAAACCTCAAGATTGCCTGCATTTGTACCAGATAAAGACAAATCCCCCAAGTACTGCTGTGTAAACCTTCCGGATGGCTCATCGAGCAAAATGGCTGTGAAATCTGGGTTCTCCATCAAAGAGGTGCTCTCTGGGGTCTGCGAGAAACATGGCATTAACATAGCTGCAGTGGACCTGTTTCTAGTTGGAGGTGATAAGGTACTGTATATTCCTGGGCTTTTTTGGAAGTATTTTCATCCCCATTTTACGAATAAGGAATTCTGTTCTCTCAATACTGACGTGTATTTCCTGGTTCTACCTATAGCTTTACATTGGCAATGCTGGTTAATGTAAGGGGAATTATCCACAAAGAAAACAAATGTGTGGTAGTAGGTGCTACTGCATTAAAGCCCGAAACCATAGTGACATTCAGTTGTTCAAAGATGAATGGGATGCATTAATGCTAGAAACGAGGTACAGGTTTTAATATTGAAGAAAATTTCCAAGACAACAATCTGTGTGGATGGTGCAGTGTGTATGTGAGGGCTCTTAGTCCAACAGAAATATCTCCAATTCAAAGACAAGCTGTGGGCATTAAGTATTCTTTTAAATTCATGCTTTTGATCCATCTAGATGATTACGATGACAAAAGTCAATGAATGGTCATAGGTACCAGCTTTTTCTTTTAAAGCTTTTAAAGACCTGGCTGTGTTTTCTAATGCACCATTTTGTATAATTTACGTAAGTTGAAGAATCTAGGTTTGTTTTAAAAAACCAAGTTCTTGAATACCTGCTGACTCCAGTGGAAATTGAGTTGTGGTCATTGTTTCACACCTAGCCAAAAGAAAATGTGCTTCAATCATGTTCCATGTTGTAAATGAATGCTCACTAGAATGCATGCAGCCTATAGTAATAATATTCTGAGTTATTTTAAAAAGAATTAACAACACAGTTGCTCTTTTTTACGTACTTTAAAATTAATTTTCTCTCTTCTCTTCTCCCTGATGTGCTCTGTAGCCTCTGGTATTGCACCAAGACAGTAGTATCCTGGAGTCTCGGGACCTGCGCTTAGAAAAACGCACTTTATTTCGGTAAGAGTCAAAAATAGCATCTTCCTCTGGCATTTTTCACTCCATTTTCTATTTTACTTTTCGTAAATGCAGTAAAGGATGTTGCCAGTTACCTGTGGAGGCTGTGGAGCTGCAGGAGGGGGATTTCTGGATTGCTCTTAGGATACAAGTGGGATCTTGATGCCAGTGTTCCGGTTTAGGGACATTTAAATATTACTATGGTGTCAAACAGCTCAAGCTGAGGCAGCTGTGAAAGCACTGGACAGATCTGTGGGTCCAGAGGGACCTTCCACATCAGGAAGAGTAGGTTGGAGTAGCACAAGAATGGGATGGAAATTGAACTGTGAGTCTCCTAGTCTTAAAGTTAAGTGGATATATTTATTGATGACATGTTCCCATTCAGTTATATCTGTAATTATATGCCTACCTGGAAAATTACAGTAAGACTAATTGTATAAATAAAGTTCATCTGATGAACCCTGAGTCTTAAACAAGTCAATGTTAAAGTATTAGTATGGGTATAATATAATGCAGTACACGATATATTTAGTTTTATGTAACATATTTGATAGCATAATTTTTTTCAAAATAATGTTTGTATTTTTTTCCAAAATGAATCCAAACTAATGCTATGAAAACTTCTGAAATAATTATTTCAGGAAAAAGTAATGAAGTAAAATATATTACATTACTGACCTGCACTTTTGAAGTGAATAAAGTTTATTTTGTCAGGCATTCCTCATTTTGGCTCTATATTACTTTTCCTTAGGAAGCAGGGCTAGTTTCTATTTAAAGGTACTTCAGGTTAATAAATACTGCATAACATATTCAGTTTTGAAATTGAGATTGAGCAGTCTTTTATTAGGTGTGAGCTTGCTGAGTTTCCAAGTTAAAAAGGAACTTTAAGTAGGCAGTACCATATGTTATTTGTGTGTTAATTAAAATGTAGAAATATTCTACATTATTCCCTTCTCTGGGTAGATGCTATGTAAGCAAATATAGTCAAATATTTGGACCACTTTCAGACAAAGGAGAAATACTATGTGGCTATACTTAGTTACCTCAATGTTTGCCACTTCTGTATCAATTACCAGCTAATGATTTAAATGGATCATTTCAATTTAGTAACTGTTGAATTCAAAGAAAATATGAAAGACAAAGTTTCAGTTATTCTGGCTTCTTGTGGAAGGGAAAAGTCAACATGACTAAACATCTTGTACATAAGTAATTTTTTTTATAGAAAACATGAGTTTTATATTTAATTGAGACTGACAAAATTACTGATAATTTTAATATCTGATGTACATTTCTTCTGATTGTTTTGTTAGTAATAAGCCTGTCCTTATTTTCATACTAAAGTACCATTGCAGTCAAATGAGGCTTGTGGAGGATTCAGGGCACGGATAAAGAGCATTAAAAAAAAAAAAAAGGCACCAAACCAAAGCTGGCCACAGCTCTGTGCAGAGAAATAGATGCAAATGAATTATTTGTTTGGGTTTAGGGTTTTTTTTTTTTAGTTTTTTATTTTATTATTCTTTGCTGTTTCAATAAATTTATGCAAAATTGCAAAATAGACTCTGAAGAGAGCTGTCATTAGCCTGTAAATTCTAAGTTAATTGCTTTTACAGCTTTGCTATATAAGTTTCTCTTACACCAAGTTTCCATGATGTTGCATCACCAACCCTAAAAAAGTAGCATCATCTGCAATTCTACTGTGTTTGTTCCTGTGTGTAAAAATTAAAATACGTGTCCAAATCCATCTCAGGTAATTGAATAAGAGGTTGTGAGTCTCTCCTGCGGAATTGAGAAGAAATATTTTTATTGCATCCAAGTCTATAGTCAGGCATGGAATCACTTTGGAAGCACTCCTGGACCAGACTGGTCAAAGTATATCTCCCTGTAAAGATGAAAGTGCTGTGGAATGCTTTTCATTGGTCTGAAATAGACTGGCTCATGCCTTCACTCAGCTCTGGCAAGTGAAACAGTGGAATTTTCATTTGTGTTAAACATAAATAATAATAATTTAGATATAGTAATAAAGAAATAAAAATAAAATAATAAATTCTTTGTCGCTTCAGTTTAGGACAGATTTGTGCTACTGCAGTCCCAGCTAGTTACTAACTATGAATTGGTATAACTTTGCTGTAGATTGGATTTTGTATATTTTTGGACACTTTATTTACTGGAATGTTTCACACTTAATGTTACAATTACTGTGTTTTAGGCTGGACCTTGTTCCAATCAATCGGTCAGTTGGTCTGAAGGCGAAACCCACCAAGCCAGTAACAGAGGTCTTAAGGCCTGTGGTTGCAAAATATGGTTTAAATCTTAATGAACTTGTGGCAAGACTAGTAAGTATCTTTTGATGTAATTCAAGCAGCAGCATTTTCTGTCTGGAGAAGATCATAGTCCCTGGAATGATTCCTCTCCTGAGAATTAGGCATTAAAATATCTATAGCTACATGTTGAGATAAAATGCATTGTAGTCATAACCATTATGCTTAATAGTAGTCACCTCATATATTTAGTCTACATCTGTTTGATATTCTGCTTCAGAATAAATCCAACATCCTAAACAAGCAAGCCTGAACTTAGCTTCTTCCAGAGCTCAACTCCCATTATTAGCCAGGGAAAGTTGGTTGGATTAAAGCTTTTGTTCCATTATCCTGGGAATTATGAAATTTGCCGCAAATCCCCTTGCAGAAACTTTTTGTGAAAGCAGACTGATCCAGCTTCTCTACTACTGAACTCTTGGCTATCCTGTTCTCTTTTCTATTATGCTGGAATACCTAGGAATGTAAAGTTAATTTTGTGGTATTTCTAGTATGTATGCTGTCTTAGCTGAACTAGTCCAAGTTTTTAAGATAACTGAAAAACATGTTGGTATAAAGGTAACTTCATTTAATAAAATTACAAAATTAACAAAATACAATCAATTTAGAATATAAAATAATCTTCCGTGTCCTCTGAAAAACATGATTTTCTGAAGATACACACTAATGGTCCTAGAGTATTTGAGCACACTTACAAATTGGATGATTTTTTTTTTCTCCATGTATCTTTTTTCCCCCAAATACCATTCTCCTCACAGAAATGGGTTACACTCACTGAAATCAAGGTATTTTTACACCAATGGAGTAAACATTCTTAGAATGGTAGAAGACTATATTGAAGCTACTCTGAAGCATAAAAAACGCTTTGCTTGTTTTGTTTCAAAAATGTCAGGCTGCATAAATTTGTTCTAAAAACAGCTTTTTCTCTATTGCATACAAACTATGATCCGACTTTAGAGTGGTGAGCAGGAACCACTTGATCTTGGTGTCCCTATATCTAATCTGGATGGTCAACGGGTTGTTCTAGATGCAAAAGAACCATCAAAAGCTAGAGGTAAGTTAGTATAAAAGCTTTTGTTTATGGTTCCAAGTCAGATTTATAAACCCTGACTCTGGTTAGTTTTTCCTGTTGATGTGAAGGTGAGGCAAATGTGATTAAATTTAGATACATCACGTGTGGCATATATTCTTTTTAACTAAAAAGGAGTGCAGTTTCTGAAGATCAAAGATTAACTTAATCTGTGATAGCAAGTACTTCTACTGTTGCTGTAAGAAATTTTGCAGTAGTAATATTTGAATTTTTTGCTTGCATTCAGCCATAGATCCACACACAGACTTAAGAACATAGTGCCCAGTAATGAGAATAAAGAGCCAAATATCTTCTGTGCATTTGGCAGTTATTCAGTAAGGAACATTCTGTGTAAGAAAAACAGATGCAGTTTGTGCAGCAGCTATACATACTGCTATGATAATCTCCTTCTTTAGCATGAGAAAGTAGCAGAGCCTGCTTCTCCAGTTTTAAGTGGTGATTTCTGGAAATAATGCCAAAAAGGATAAAATTTGTGATTACCTTGGGCAACATAATTGGAAAAATAAAAATTTATCAACTAAACAGTTGACAATCTCTTGGCATAATTAACACTCTAGATTAATGTAAGCAGCCTTGAGAGTAAAGGTTTGGTTTCATTAGGAGACCTTTTTAGGTCTCACTTAATTTTAAAAACTGCATTAGATATGGTTAAATTAAGCAGACTTAGAGCAGAGGTCCTCTTTGAGGGAGAACTGGCATTATAAAGACGGAGGTATTTATTGAGGAGAATCAGATTTGTCGTTTTTCTAGTCAACAGAAGCAACTGTTATTTTGAAACAAGTTTTCCATCTAAACACTCTCACAGATAATTTGTTTAAGAATTACAAGTAAAGTCTAAATTGCCTGAATCCAGTGTGCTGCCAGCAACTGTAAAAGCCTAAGTCATAGAGGATCATTCTGGCAGTGGATTGGTTCTGTGGCAATGTACCAGTGAAAGAGGGCTATGATTCTGTGTTGGTACATTTGCTGTAGGCAGATTTATTTTGATTGAGCCATTTGCTTAGCTAGAAGATGGCAAGGAGGATATGACAGTGTCTACAAAACAATTGGTGCACGAAACAGCTTGGAAAAGACTCAACATGGCCTTTCAATGGTCTTTTCTGCTGATTTTCTTTTTTAAATTCTAATTTTGAGAATTGCGAACTGAATTACTAGCTCAGATTTTACAATTATTTGATCGAAAGCAACTGAAAATTTAGTGTGTAAGTGAAACTTCAGCATCTTTAAACTTTAAAAGTAATGTTAGTATGAGGAAAATGTGAAGATGGGAGGGTGATTCTGGTAGGTTTTTACTGAAAAGTATCAGAGATACCAACTGTGCTCACTCTTTATTTTCTGAGTACATATTAGAGCAATTTTAGAGCAAAAATCTGTTGTGTCTGTCATTGTCACTTAAATGTTGCTTCTTTGGGGAGTTATAAATCGGTAGTTACAGAAGGTATGTTTATGTTCAATGTTTACAGAGAAACAAAGAGGCGTATTAGTAAAACAGACTGCAACTACTTCGAGAAGTCAAGGATCTACTGTAAGTCTTCTGCAACGATTTTTCTCCATTAGATCATCTTCTGTTTCCTTCTAGAATTCTAGACTAAAGGCTGCATTCACACATGATTTTGAATCGGCCAGACTATGTAACTAGATTGATGATAGCTGTAACTCGTCCGATATTTTTCCACTGTCAACAGCATTTATTTGTGAAGAACTTTGTCTTCATGATGAATCAGTTAACTCTTTCACTGTGTGGTGTTTGTTGTCTTGTGTCTCATTGGCTTATCTATGTTTGAAAATGATTGAATTACTCTGTAGTTCAAAAGCCCTGTGTTATGTGAATTCTTCAGAGTAAAGAATATTATATTTATTTCTACCTTTTTTGGGAACTGCTGTGGCAAATGTTCTTTGCCATAATCAAGACTAAACTAAAGCGTTTTTTGTGGTGTTAGAGAAATGTGTTTCCAAAATAACTTTCTCATTCCCTTAGGCCATTTTATGTATACAATGATAGAACCTGAATGTAAGTAGTACCTTAACTTTCCTTCTAATGCAGGGAGAGGGAAGAACTCTAGGAAAGTCTAATTCTATCAAAATGAAAGGCGAAAATGGAAAAAATGCTAGGGAAGTCCGGCTGTCAAAGAGAGAAGACTCTATTGCAAAGATTGGGAAAAAAAAATGTCAGAAAATAAATTTGGATGAAGCAGAGGGTATGTGAACTTTATAGCTTACATATTAACATAAGTAGTCTTAGAAAAATTTTGTGTCTGTGTAGGATAAAGTACCATGTGTTTAATACTGTGTTGTGAAAATCATAGTCGTGACCATTACATTTTTGTTTGGTGTGTTTGAATTGTCAAGTTTTCTTAAGTTGAAGGTAAAATTTTAAGAATACTCTAAACACAGATGTAGGTGCCCAATGGGATTTTCAAAAGTGAGGGGTACCTAATTCCTGTAAAATAAAAAGGAATTAGTTATTCAACTGCAGCTGAACATCCCATTGGATACTCTTTGTGAGCTGTGTAGAATCCTGGCTTTCTGTTCACCTTTATGTAAGTGTTTGACTCACTGACAGGCATTGCACAGTAGTGTAGACCCTAATGTACTCAGGTAAGAATTTTTGTAAGTTTTCTGCTGAACTCTGTAACAGCCAGGGCAGTGCAGTCTGACTGCGGAGGAGTCGTGATGGGCAACAGGAAAACTTGCATTCAGCAAATGCACTGAAAAGGTGTTTAGAAGTAGAAATAAGCAAAGAGGCCATTGGTAATCTTGCGTTTTCTGAGTCCTATTTTTACCTTTGTTACATATTAATAGTTCTGGTGATATCATCAGAAAAAATCTCATAAGAGAATTTGCTTTCTTATAGAAAGATGTCCATGGGAGAAAGAGAAATAAAAATGATGTAGCACTAGAAGTCTTGGTGTAACACCCTCTGCCCTAGGACATGAACTGAAGTGATTACCTGTCTGTCAGCCCTACACGTTCCTCCTTATTTTCCTATGTAGAAAAACAAAAATCAAAGGACATACTTGACCCACAGATTAAAATTTACTGCTGAAATCACCCCATATGCATATCCAAAACCTGGTTATGCACATTTATGCAGCAAATGAATGTTTTCCTCTGAATGTTCATCTGTGAATAAATGTCCACTGACTAGAACTGAAAAAAAAAAAATGCTATGACTAAAACTTCTACTGCTTAAAATAGATGTTTTTTAATGTAAGTTTTACTACAAAATATTAGTGCATTTTAAATTATTTTCTGTTACTTACTCTTTTGTTAACTTGTTTTTCCACATTTTAATACTTTCATTTTTTTTCCTAGGACTGAGTAAAACATTAACATAATTTGAAAACTTCAGAATTCGAGGCTTTCACATTTTATTTTGAGTTTTGTGAAATTTGTCAAAGTTTGGAAAGTGCATACCAAATGTTGTAGACTGTTTTTTAATGCAGAAACATACAACTGTTCTATGAACTTTGAAATTTCAGAGACATTTTTGTATGACACATCTTAGAAATGTTGCATGTTTTAATATGCCTACTGCCATTTTGCAAAACTTTGGCAATAAGAAGCATTTTGAAGCTTCCATCTTGGCTACGTTCAGATTTTATGGCATTTGAAAAAGCATGTTAAAAAGTCATTTTTACAAATACATTGCAAAGCCTGCCAAGTATGAGTAGAGGATTTAGGAATAAGGTCATACAAGTGCAAGTGTATGACTTCATATTATGCTAAGTTAAAACTGATACTAACATTCTGTTGCTTTATTTCTTAATGGCTTTTGCTTCAAACAGTATTTATAAGCTGGGTTGGAACTGTTGATTTTTAATTAATCTGTTGGAGATGGCCTTTTAAAGCATCTTTTAATATTCTGTAGTTAAAGTGCTTTCCTCTTGAAAAATTAGGACATGCAGAGACCCTATATTAAGAATTACATATTTTTATATGTCTATGTTTTGTACCAAAGAGTTTGTTTATTGTTGCAATGCTTCTTTTTTGAGGAGTGGTATAATTCTTAGCTTACAATTGATAAGTTTCTTGTTGCCAAGTTTTGAAACTTTCTAGAACAGTGTTGATCTATTATGAGTATTATTTATATACAGAAACATATTAAACCATTGGATATCATTAAGAACATGATCAGAAAATCGCTTCTAATTGTGTTAAAACCTCTTTAAAAAGCTGCCCTATCGCTTTTGGTAGTGGCTCCTTGGATGGTTACTGACTACCTGTAAGCTACTGATTCATTGCAGCTCCAAGTAAAATGGGGTTACTTAAATCATCTGATCATACCCTGTGATGATAACATCCTGGTTTAAAACTACACCATGAATTGAATTTAAACTGTGATAAAATATAATTACACTGAGAGAAACTCAATATAACGAGGAAGTTTGCAACATTCTGAATCTTTGAATGTTCAAATGGCATGCTATTTTTGAGTTAAGATGGGTAAGACCCATCCAGAATATAAAAACGTGCACCCATTGTCTGTAAGACTAGAGCCTTGTTTTGTATAAAGAATTAAAAAATCCTGTGTATGTGTACAGATTTATTAACTGCGTAGAATAGAAGATGTGTTCAAGGCTCAGTGAATTGCAGCTGTTCTAAACTGCAAAACTCTTACAATAGCAATGCTGATGGTCTTAATTATAGTGATGCTAGTGAACATTGCTGCAATTGAAAAAGTTCCTAATTAACATGGGATCTTATTTCAAGGCAGCATTGAAAGAATTGAAGATCTTCATGGAAAATAAATGTGCTGAAAATGTACGTTTTAATGGCATTGCACTTTCTGACAAAAACTTGTCAATTTTGGGTTTTTCCCCAATAGAATTTTTTGAACTCATATCCAAAGCTCAAAGTAACAGAGCAGATGACCAACGTGGACTGCTAAGGAAAGAAGACCTTATTCTTCCTGACTTTCTTCGTTTACCACCCACTGGACCAGAACCATCCTCATCTACTCCTGCAGGTCCTAAAGGCCTCAGCAAGCGAGTTTCAAAAAGTGATGGCAATGATGGATGTACATCACCCAGTGGAAAACAGGAGTCCGTGCAAAACTTTAATGAAAATTCAGTAAAGAAAATGGGTTACTCAGAAAATAAACATAAATCTGCTTTGGCAGCACTCCACAGTCAGAAGACTTTCAGCGTTCCTTTTAGCCCTCCGTTGTCTCCAGTTCCGCACGCGCCAGAGAACAGTGCCACGGTATGGAAAAGGCAGTCGAGAGAGTTACAAGCCGAAGGCATTCAGATGGTAGATGATGAGAATGTGGCAGACTTGACTCTTGTGGCTGGAGGAGATATTTGTAGACCCAAAAACACCGAAGGAGATATTAGTAGCCCTAACAGCACTTTGCTACCACCACCCCCGCCGACGCCACCGTCAGACATCAGTAAACTCACGGAAGCCAACTATCCACCCCCAACTCCTTTTGCAGGTAATCAGGAAAAATCTGGATTTCAAAGATCCAATTCAGGTATTTCTAGATTTTAATAGTGTTTCCTTTTGTGTAAAACTACTTTTCCTTAGCACTGTTAATCAGTATTTGGCACCCATTAAAACCACAAAGAAAATTCTCTCTGCACCTTAATTTTTTTTTTTTTTTTTTTACCAAAAAAAAAGCAGGAAAAAAGATTTTAATTGCCTTAGTCTATTCTAACTGTAATATTTCTGGTTGCCTTTAACAGTGTACTTTTGTTTGGATTTAGCGTGTAGCCAAAAATGGCCACATGCAGGCAAATCTTTGAAATACATGCACGTGCTATAATTATCTCATTCACCCTCAGAGTACAAAACAGGGTATCAGCATTTTGAGCTCCATAGCACTGTTGTGTTCCAGATTCTCCGATCCATTTCTCATAATGAGATACATGATTAGTGTTTGGAAGTCTAAGTACTTTAACAAAAATCCTAATTATGTGGTGAAAATTGCAGTATTGTTTATGATTAAAATTTTAAATGGATAAGCCTCAACTTAAAATATATTTCACTAATAAATTAGGTATTTGTGACTAGAAATAAAAATGTTATTTTTTTTAACCAATACTTTGCTACACAGAGTAGATTGCATCTATCACACTTTCTCCCAGAATATTCACGTATCAAGTAGCTTTCTATTAGATAATTTTAAAGAAAATATGTAACTTTTTTAGGATGTAAGTTTCATGGTCTAGCAATATCACAGAGCAATATTAGTCCAAGGCTGAAGTATGGAATTTCTTTATAAACATGGACTCTAATAATAATTGCTATTACCAGAAACAAGAATTTGGAGACAATGGGTGTCGTGACATTGACATTTTACAGTCATTGTACTGTGCATTTTAATGTAAAATATAAGAAGAGGTATCTATGTGCTACATTTATTTTTGATGTTTCACAAACATAGTGCCATATTTGTATGATCACATTTCTTTGTGATGTGGGAATATACATTTTAATTATTTATCTTTTTACACAGAGTATTTGATACTGTTCTTTATCTGTATGGCTGATGATTTGTAAATACTTCTTTGGTTGTTGGATGCTTATAAATGGCAATGCAAATTATTCCATCCTCTTGGTATTTTAAAAGCCAATTCCTTTATTAGTAGTATCTGAGAAATGTTCTATAAGCGCTACCACTTAATTTCTGAAACTGAGTATTGGATGGACTTGTAACCAGTGCCTATGAATAACAGAACCACATAATGTACTTCAGACATATTGATGTATATATGCATAGATTTGTGTTGGTGTCTTTCTGATAATATGACAAGTGTACAACATAGGTATCAATTTGCATATTTTTCAGTGAGAACTGTTAAAAAACCATTTGCACTTAAAAAAAACTTCATGAATTTACAATATTTTAATGCATGCCATAAGTTTCTTTGTAACCCTGAGCTGTAGCTTTCCCTTTTCCCACTTTCTACTTTTTACTTTGTAGAAATCTTTGTGTAGTTTTCACATGTATTTTGTATCTTTGTTCTCTCAGGAGTAATAAATTCTAGCTCTAGTTACGCAAACTGGTTTTAAGCTTTCATTTTCTTCATTGTTTTAAAAATTCTTTCAGTCCCAAGTTAAGAAATTATCTTCTTATAACAAACAGATTAATAGATATGAACTAGCAATTACCATGAGACAAAGCTGACAAACGTTAGATTTGTTATTAATTTAGACATCAAAGGGCAAACGCTGTCTTGAGATGCTGACGGGTCACATGTAAAATCCATAGCATTGGCATGTGCTCCAGAAGGCAGATAGATAAGACAGGAGATTTCTTTTGAATTAGTCACAACAGGAACTCCTGAAAGGAGAACTTCTTCTGTCTTTGGGTTCTTGGGCTAAACTTTGTATTCATTACTTTCCTTCTTATTTTAAACTAAAGCAACTCTTCCCTGGGCCTTAAGAAGTGAGCTGGTAATCTCAGCTCATTTGATGTGGAGTAACCAAAGTAACCACCTCTTTATGTGGTGGTCTTGGGTAAGAAATGAGGGGTTGGATGGGTGCTGGAGACCACACTACTCTTTTCACTCTTTGAGATGGGTCCTACATAACAGCACTGTGAAGCCTAATTAAAAAAAAACAACAAAAAAAAAACCTGCAGAGAGGCCTGTAGTGCTGTTAACTAGGTCTCATTGTGTTCTGGGGGATGAAAATCCAGTTTTTCCAAAAGTCACTGTGTTCCCACATATTCGTGGGCCTCCATGAAAGAAAATAAAGCAGTTGAAAGTCCTGTAGCAGTTCCCCTTCTAAAATTATTCAGACTTTTTCCTAACAAATAGCTAATACCCTTCATATTGAATTTAATATTTTTTAAATGTGTTTTAATTAACATGTATTCCAACTAGTGTTCCCTACTTTCACTGGTGATTGTGTCTTATTATTCTGTCATAGTCACCCATGAGAGTAAGTAATCAAACTAATTTTGCAAAATTAAAATCTAAATTTATTTAGCTTTTTGACAAACCAGATTTTTTTTTTTTTTTTTTAGGAATAACAAAAATTTAAAAACAAATATAAAACACCTTTCTTTTTTGCTACAATCTTACTGCATAGAATAACTGCATTCTACACTCCTCTCACAACACACTACTATTTAATGGGAACTGTATTCTATAAAACAACGGTGATTTTATGGAAAAAGTGTGGGCTGAAGCAAAACTTTTCTATTTTCATGATTGGAGTTTGCATGGAAAGGCTGTTCAATGATGTACATAATTCTAATAAAGACTTCTGGAAACTCTCTCCAGTCAAGAATCAAATCTCAAAGGACTAAATCATTAATAATGGTTGCTTTTTTAAGTGCTTTAATGGTTCTTCATTCATAATCTCCTATCAATGGAAATTGCATTTCTGATTGGTTTATTCAATTAAAATGTTGGGATGTAAAGAAAAATAATGACCACATAATTTGAAGAGGTCTGTAATCTTGGTTCCAAATTGGCACAGAGACAAATAACATGTGTGCTCACCCTGCTCGCGATGGGTTTATAAATGCTGGGAAAAGGACTGGAAGGAATGAAGGGGTCCCTCATGTTCTGCAAGGGGCAGTTGCTGGTGTAGCAAAGCCAGGCCAGTGTCCATCCCTGTCATGGGTAATGCTTGAGGGTTTTTTCACTTGACGATCTAGAAAGCAAAATGTGAACAATGGAAGGCAGCAAAATAAGGCTTGCATCACTCTGAGCTTCTGAGAACAAATTTGCAAACACAGTTCTTAACTTTCTGAAATAAATGAAATGTTTTTATGCTGTATTAATACTTAGCTGTGAAGTAAATAGCAAATCAGTTAGCAACACAGGAATCATTACTGATTCTAGTTGCGTTACTCATCAAGAGAAAATGTCTTTATTTTGAATAAGCCTGCTAGTTCTGGCAAATTTCCCACTTTAAAAATCAGAGGTTTCTGGAATCTGAAGACATTCTTTCATGTCTCTGCATATAATGGTGGTCCCATCTGTGGAAGGAATAATTATTGTGTGGTGTGATGGGCTTGAAGTGATGCATTCATTTTTGAAAGTGTTAAAATGCCGATTTAATCTCTTTGGCGCTTTTTTTTATTTTCTTTTTTTTAAATTGGCTGATATGGTCTGGGTACTTTGAATGTTGTCCAGTTTTTCCCAAGGGGTTGGGCACGTGCATTACCCACGTGCAAAATATCTGTCATGGGGAAAAGCAGCCTTCCAGACCTTTAGTCTCCTCAAGAGCTGTGAGTGTTAAGCCACAGGCTTTGCACTGGATTGTTCATTCTGCAATATTCCACTAGTCTGAGTTGATCATGATGGTTGTTAACTCTACTACAAAGTAGGTGGGCATTTAGTCATGATAGCAGTTGGGCTTTTTCATGGAATACCGTTTCATCCTGAGGTAGGACAATTTGCAGCAATCCAGATTGAAGTGCACAGACTGTAGATTTGAGTCCGTCAAATTGTTCTTCCTTCTCTTAAAAAATTCCCTATTGTTTTTGGGGCATTTTTTTCAGCTAGGATAAGAACTGTTCTTAAAATGACACTACAATTACAGTCAATGGAATTAATTCTTTACCAAGTATGAAGGTTTGTTTTTTTTTTTTTTTTAGTAGGTCCTTTTTTTTTTTTCTTAAGGATCCAGCAATGCAATCTAAAGAAGAGTTTATTCAAAACTCCCCTTAAATAAGAATATAATGTCATTAGTTAAGATAGAGAGCCAGCTAGGGAAAATAAAAGCATGGTTAACTCTCTGGAATTATACTTTAGTAAAATGTCTGTGGAAGTTAAAGAATGAATTTAGAGAGTCTAAAGTTATATAACTGTTTTTTGGGAAGAAACTGCTTTGTTTCTGAAATAGGTATACAACTGTACCCTCAAAAGAAACTTGCTTCATTTCTTGTTGAAAAGATTTTTTTCAGAAATAGAATAGTTAGTACCAGTGCTAGGATGTTTTTGTTGTGAAAGATTAATTACACAGAAATAAAATGCAGGGTAATCTCTTGGAGCCTGGGACTGGCTATTGTTCCCAAAGACAAAAAAAAAAAAATTCTCCAACTGCTCTTTATTATCATTCCCAGAGAGGACGCAGTGCCCTAGAGCTGAGGAATAGAGATCAGATAACAACAGTGGGTTTTCTGTGACTTTCACTTTTTTGGCTACTAAACTTTTCAATTCTAATGGTAATGAAGTCCAAGTGCAAAAAAGTTTGTGATAGTTAAGGAGATTAGGAGCAATCACATGTCCATCTTCAAAATTTGAAAATAAACCTTTGTTTTTGTAATAAATTATATAATTTATGTAACTAATATTTTATATAATCTCTTAATTCATGTAGCATCTTTTAGAGACAGTCCAGTGGCATTCCCTGTGTAAATCAAGATAACCACATGAATGAAAACATAAATAAAAATTTAAGAAAAGGAAGTGATTATGACTTAAAAGATGTAAAAATAATGTAAATTACTATTTTTAACAAAGAATGTTTTCTTGCAGTATCTTACATCCTTACTGGTTCTGTGTAAATTTATAGAAGATAATTGGATTCTGGATCAATATAAATAAGTACTCATGACGATCCAGAAATACTAAGGCTGGGATCTGTTAATCCTCTTTTACTCAGAGCATGATTAAATGTGAGGATTACATGTAGTATATGCCTGTGATCAACAACAAACAAAGGAGGATAGTTTTAGAGTAGACAAATGGGAAGGAAGGAACACCTTGGGGGATGATTATTTGAAGTGTAAAGTTTTTTCGAACAAGCAACAAGATAAACATTTTCGAAAGAACTGCAAATTTTATCACTGACTGGATGAAATGTTAGAAAAATGACAGCTGCCCTTTGAACCAAATGCACATGGGCTAAACCCAGATCTATGCAAGCCCATGGCAGCATTTGGATGATGAAATGAACTTCATTGAATTATTGGTTGAAATGTAACCAGTAGCCCTGCGAAACCACATTTTAGACTTTCATAGTTGAAAAATACCATAAAGAATGGCAGATTAAATGAAAATGGATTCAAGTAATTCAATCCACTATTCCCCAACACAGGACTCTCTGCAATTATTAAACCTGCTGTTACCGACCAGAGGTGGAAAACCAAAACGAAGGTTAACAATAAATGCTGGAAGATCACACTGAGGGCTGAATATGTGTAGGCTGCTGCAGAGGCATTTTATCATGTCTGCTGCTTGGAAAGTAGTCAAAAATTGTTTCAGTTTTAGCAGTGGAGAAACAGAAAGTTTGAGCAAATTGGACTGTGTTATTGAGGGCATGCATGTCTGCCTGGATCAAAATTCAGAACTTTTCATTTAATTTATTCTTGGACTGTTCCTGGCCTTTAAATAACGTATGTAGTTCCCTTCAGCTGCTGTTGTAGCTGTGTGCATGAAAGGTCCCTGCCCTCAGCAAACACAGGTTGCAGTGTTCCCTCTTTTGCATCTATATGCCACTGGTGAGCAGCAGTGGCCATACCAGCTCCCTCTTCCATGTGATAGTCCAAATTTGTCTTTCTGAATAATGCTTGGTGCTTTGTTCTTCCTGTGAATGCTTTGGAGATAAGTGCAATGAAAAGATTTCCATCTGCCCTTTCTAAATTTGATGCTGCAAATGTATTCCCAAAATTTCCAAGACAAAAGTAAATAAAAAGGTAATGTAGAACGTTGCTGCTTTGCAGAATAACCCATTTTCTAGCTCGATGCCTTCATTTTACTGAGTCAGATTTCAAGGCACTGAGCATATGCTGCAGTTGCTGTTTCATCATGCAACTGAAATTCAGCATAAAAGTCAAATTTCCTTTGAAAAGATTTAGCATAAACTGTAGGTAGGCATCTTTTATTAAAGCTGCTTTCTCCTCAGTGCTGTGTCAATTAAGAGATAAAAAGAAGGAAACTGCCGAAGAAAATTTGACCTGTGGAATTCTAAAGCTTTAAATTTAAAGTATCTTTTCCCCTGCAGAAGCATAAATAACTTTAAAAAAAAAAAAATCTTGCAGTAGTAACAGTATGTCAGCCAGTGTGGAAGTCATTCATCCACCACTTAAAAGAATCCATGTGTGGGAGGGCTAAAATGTAGAAGTAGCATTTCCTAACAGTTTAGGAGAGGAAGGGATAAGTGTCTTTCCCAGAGTGAAACTGCCAGATTACATCCACGTTATGAAGTTACTCATACTGATTTATTTCCAGGACCCTGAAATGAACACCCACTACAGGAGTGACCATCACAGAGCTCCTTTTCTCAGTCTCATGTAAGAAAATGCTCTCTCAGGCTGTGTGGTACTACTGTGGGACAGGCTCCATGGGGTCAGAGGCTGTGTCTGCCCAGACTTCCCTGTTACAGCACACTCCAGAGCCTTGCTGCTTTGGAGACTGGAAATGACTGATTACAGGTGGGGGTGGTATACGTCTGTAAATCACCAGTTCCTGGAATTGCTCCTGAAAACTTCACTGGCTTCTTTTCACAAGAGCTATATTCTAAGTATTATGATATACTTCAAACAGATTCTTATCTGCTCTAAGTCAGTACAAAATCATTAATCTGGAGCTCATTCCCTTTAACTGAGATCTAATCCTCTCTGACATTAGAAGTCAAATGCCTGGCATCAATGGTATGAAAATCATCAGGATATTCTTATCTTTCACTAGAACTGAAAGCCATCTAGATAGTAAATGATTTTGACAAGAACAGTATGATTTTAGCAAAGTTAGAATGGTAAGTGAAACACTCAATTTACATGGAAGAGGTTTTATTAAAAAATCATAACTTAAATTTGGCACAGTGAAAAGAAATGAATTTATCAGTTATGGTATAGAAACAATATAATTGCGAGGTGCTGTGAGTGGACCTTTAAATCCCCAGGCATCTGCACTAAACTTAGGGTTATATGATCCTATCACCTGCATTTGGCAGTTAATGCTGCTCCTGAAATTTCCAGGTTTTTTGTGACCTCGACTTTGTCTGGAATTTGGCCAAATACTCCCTCATTCCTAAACTACCTGGAAGACAATATCTTGTGATCTCTTGCTTAGATCTTAAAGTTTGAGGAATATTTTTATACAGAAGATTTCCCTTTGTCTTCCTCTATAAAGATAGTTCTCCATAATGATAATGTTAAATTTAGAATGCTTGAGAATAATACACAAAATCCAAATATCAGAAAAAGAGAAATACTGGTAACAGAAATCAGGAGATCAGCCAAAACAGTGCCTGATTGTAGTCACCTTTGGAAAAATGCAAATGGGGGCAGTTAGCCTTCTAAGCAGTCATTTGGCTGTGAGTCTGTAACACAGCAGATCTCTGGTTTGAGGACAAAAGATGACCTGCATCTTCCCATCTCTAAGCCAGCTGGAGCATATTAACAGGATCAGATGCACAAGAAAATTCTCTGAGAGCTGTGCAGAATGCTTAGCAAGGGAGGAGGAGATTTCCAAAAGGTGTGATTGTGGTATTCCAGCCTGGAAATTCACCTGTGTGACTACTCCCCTAAGCAGTAGTTTCCTTTCCCTGCTGAAGTTAGATAGGACATTTGACAGATTAGATTTGGGAAAATGTGATAACATTCCTGATGTGTTTTATACAAGACAAAGCAATCTGCAGAGCTGTCCACGGAGGTTTTCATCACTTCAGTACGAGAATATATGAAGAGAAATTTTACTTGTGAAGGCCCTCTGCACCTTAGACGGTGCTCTGCACAGCTAAGTGTGTTCAGGTAGTTGTTACTCAGAAAGAAAATATGAGAAGGAGACCAGTGCAAAAGTGTTACAAACTTCATTGAAACCTCATTATAAAGCTCCACTGAATACATCCAGATCTTGAGTCTACTTAAAAACTTGTGGGATACATTTATACACAAGCTGTTTTGGTGAATCTCGCCTGTATTTTTGCTGAACAGCTTGCTTCATAAAAGCTTTTTCTTAAAAAAAAGAGGAAAAAAATTACATTAAAATATTTTTTTTCTGTGTAATGCTACTCTTGAAATCATCTTCCTGTTTGGTGAAGATGAGCCAAGATCTTTTCTGCCCTGACAGGAAAAGTGAAACCATCTTCACAGTATCATCCCTTAGTAATTCTATATTCTTTTGAACTGGTATTTTAGACAAGATGTTCTCTATTACTGCCCTGCCTCTAGTAGTAATTTATTTGATGCTACAGAGAGATTGCTTCTGAAAAGGACATTAATAGAAAAACACGTCTATAATGTAGATGTGTTCTTGTTCACAGACGAGCTTATGTCTTGTGAAGCCTGAGAGCAAACATTGACCTTATTTTTGCTGTGTTCCTATAAGACAACTTGCACGCGCAGTTGCTTTGTGTTTTGACTCAGTGACACCATAATTCCAAGACTTAATGGCATTTCTTATATTTAGCTCTAGAAGGGCTTAGCATCCAAATAAAGAGAGCAGTACTTGCACCTTCCTCGGCAGGAGTTTCCAGCTCTTTAATCTCTTGTACCCTGTTAATGCAGGCTGTGTGTTTAGACTGTGGAAAGTGTTTCAAGCTAGTTCAGGTCAACGTATATGAGACCTTCCACCCCAATCAAAGTTGTTCCTTTACATGACATTTAATAGGAGGAGGTATTCTCAATGCTAGGACAGCTGGATGACTCATGCTCTGTCAATGCCATGTATTTGTGGTAATTTGTCATTAGTAGGCATTTTAGCAACTTGTAGCTCTTTTAAAGCAACTTGAAAGGAGAATCACAGATCTTCAAAGGGCATAGAATAGTAGATTAAAGAGATCAAGAGAACAATTCAGTACACTCATGTTAAGGTAAACGTTCCAGAACAGAGGAGCAGCATTTTGCAGCACAGCCATGCCAGCAGCAGTTAAAATTAAGCCAATGTTCAGCTTCAGCAGGGAGATTTAAACACAAAGTGTAATTTAGTACCATTAAATGTGAGCTGCAATTTAGTAGGCTGGAGTCATGCTGGGCTAACAGGGCTGAGAAAGCTTTCTGTCTCTCTCTTGTCAGCTGATTTGTTTGGAGTTTGATCTAATTCCACTGAAAAAACGGCAAGCATTACTGATGCGAAATATCCACATTACTCATGTGGGGCTGCGCTGTAGCTGAAACACCAAACATTGCACTACTTAGGATTTTAACTTATTTTTCTTAAATAGAAAGCTTTAAGCCTCAAGAAGACCCTGCAGTGATTTGATTGAAAGTGCTTTTTTTGTCTTTTTCATTTGCATTTCCCCCATTCTCCATATCAAAAAGTTCTTGATTCCGATGATTATACATGGAAATTTCTTTCCCTTGCATAAAAATGTACCACTCACTATGTGGAACAAACACAAATAAAAGATTTGAAAGACAGCTGTGGGATTTAACCACACCAGTCTCATGGGATTTGTGTGGCTAAACATGCTGGTCAGGCACTTGCATGTACTGTGGCACAACATTTGAGAATGTTTTGGGTAAAACATATCGGATAAGATGGTATTTTTTAAAAGATGGATAAGAAGATATATGGAAATAAGGTATTATATGTGAAATGGAAGCCCCTACTCAGGTCTGCTTTTGTGCCTTGAAAGTTTATCTTTTTTTCCCTTGGCTCTCAGTTTGATTAAAAGCAGTTCTCTGTCTCTGAAAATGTTGCCCCTCTTTATATCATTATGGGGAGAACCTCAACTAGAGAGCCCGTGTTGTTAACTGTGGTGCGAATCCTGAAGTCAGCTCCTTCATCCTTCCCTTCTTGCTGCTGTTGACACAGGCAAGCCAGCTTCAAGAAGCTCCTTGTAGTTTGCAGGGTCACACCTAACACAAAACTGGCTTTTGGGAACTCAAGGGTTTAAACTACAGTTGTCTTGGGATAGTGACACGTGTGTAGTCTAGAGAATAGGCCTGAATCCTGGCAATTGTGATTTCAGAAGTGCCCATGGTCACTCGGGTATTTCTTGAGTGTTTAAAGCACTCAAACCTCAGAGGGTTGTGCAGCCCTTCAGAGGGACCTCAACAGGCTGGAGAGATGGGCAGAAAAGAACCATCTGAAATTCAACAAGGGCAAATGCAGGGTCCTGAACCTGGGGACGAACAAGCCCATGGACCAGCACAGGCTGGGGCTGACCTGCTGGAAAGCAGCTCTGCAGATAAGGACCTGGAGGTCCTGGTGGACACAAGCTGTCCATGAGCCAGCAGTGTGTCCTTGTGGCCAAGAGGGCCAGCGGAGTCCTGGGGTGCGTTAGGAGGAGCAGTGACAGCCGGTCGAGGGAGGGGGTCCTGCCCCCCTGCTGAGCCCGGG
>NW_008236769.1:10690928-10696838 GCF_000691975.1 Corvus brachyrhynchos | reverse complement strand
CATCTGGACACAATCCTGTGGCATCTGCTCTGGGTTGACCCTGCTTGGGCAGGGAGGTAGGACTAGATGAGCACTGTGGTCCCTTCCAACCTGACCCATCCTCTGATACGGTGATTCTGTGAAATTGTTTCTTTTATTCTTGTCCTGTAAACTGTGGCCCATGATTGCTCTGTGGCAGGACAGTGAACTGCAACTTCAAATAATCCCTTCCTAGTCTGCTAGAGAATTAAGCTCTAGCCAAGTAAAAATACTGTCTCAGCAGGGTCTTGAAGGCCAGTTCAACTGAAGGAACATCTCCCATTCTGCCCCAGTAGAAGGTCTATATTCTCCTCCTTCACCTTTGGGTTTTCTGGTGTGAGAATTTTTTGTTCTAGAGATGTAGAAAATTATACCAAGTAGTTATTTTTAATGGAGTCTTTTTAAAAACACTGAAAAATGCTACATTAAGACAGATACATATTAGTATTTCACATTTATCTTTGAGGTCTAATGTTTAGTTACTACCTGGTACATCAATAAGTCTCTTTGGTGGATGAATATCCCAGCTGACTACCATTAGGGCCTCAGAGGAGGTTGCAATTTTGAAAACTGCTAAAACCAGAAGATATGTAACTGTCCTATTTTGTGTTTTCTTTTGTTTTTAATTCTTCTGTTAGGTGCAAACAGAAAGAAAAAAGATTCACAAGGGACTTCAGGAAATTCTTGTGAGCAGACCTCTCACAAAGCAAAGCCCAGCAGAAACTTTAATCCTCCTGGTGCGAGAGGGAACCCCGGAACGGAGCTCCCTGTAAACAGGATAATCGATGTGGATGAGGTCAAACTGGAGGACTCTGGCATACGTTCCTGTGACGATTCTGAAGGGAACCTCAGCTTTGAAGGTTACATTTCTGAACTGAGATCTTGCCAAGGGAGGATGAGGACTGGAGTTTACAGGACCTCAGACCTTCCATCTCTGATTGCTGTCAAGAGCGAGAAGAATAAGGCCACTGAGAATCAGTATAAAGCTACTTTTGTTTAAATCTCTGCTTTTAATTAAACTGTCTGGTATTTTTGCTTGGCATCAGCAGCAATGGAGATATGCCTTAGAGACATGTTTCTGCAAGATATGAGTGGTTTTCAATATCCACTTGCCTTCAAAGAGCCTGCTAGAAACCATGACTTCTGAGTTGGAAGCCCTAGAATGAAAAAATAGTGTTCTAATGAAAGTAATGAGCTATTTGGTTTTGCTTTTTATTCATTTTGGTATTATTTTCCCTGGGATGATTCCACTGAACAGTGCAATTAAAATTATGATTTCCACCCCTACCCTTCTTGTCTTTATTCAAGACAAACTTACTCTAAATTCCCCTGTCCAAACCTTTTATTTGAGATAATTTCAGTTTAATCATCTAATGGTTTTCCCTTGTCTTCAGGATTCCCTGTGTTTTAGTAGACTTTTGAAGTGTAAGTGAAATCAGTTACTGGTGTAAAAGGATTAGGAATATTTTCTTAATATCTTCCTGTCTGTCTCTTAACATTTGGGAAGAGGTCCAAGTGGATTTCAGTCTTGTCTAATGCAATAAGACCATTGTTATACAAGCAGCAAGAAGCAGAAAAAAAAACCAACCCCAAAACCCTGAAGTGTAAATTTCCTATGCTGAGAATATTAGCTGCTTTCATAGCCAACACTGGTGATGTTTCCATACTAGAAATATATATCTAATGACACAGTGGTGTGATGGTCATTGGGTCCCTCCTCATCACTGCTCTCAGTGCCTTTTAACTTTGGGGAAAGGCAATTTGGTTATTGCTCTTTCAATAAGGGTTCAGTGCCCCTCATTCTTCTTGTTGTTCATTTTAGTTTCAGTTAATTTTCTAGCCTTAGGTAGAGTTTTGAGAAAGAAAAGGTATTTAAGACTGCTGAACATGTTGTTTTTGCCACCTGCTCCTTTTCCTCCGTTACCATTTCTTCAGGGGAGGTTATAAGCCTGGACACGCAAAAGGGTACACGAAGAACTGAGAGGGTTGGACATCTGCTCATCATATTGAGTGGGTATAGAGAGACTTCCGGGGGTTCACTGCTTTGAAATTACTGTGAGACTTAAAAAGTCATGCTGCATATCTCCTGGACTGCAGGTCCACACAGGCAGTAGGTCTAAAGCATCAAGGTAGATGTTGATTAACTGCTCTTTCTCTGCTCCTAAAGCATACCAAGAGTCATGAATTTTCTAAATAGCTGAGAGTACTGGATGCTGTCACTCAGCTTCTTAAACTCAAATGTGTAAGGTGAGAAAGAAAGTAAGTATGATTTTGTAATCATAAATTAAGATTCCTAAAGCTTAATGCTTAAGTATTACATCAAATACTCCAGTGAGATAAAAGGATGCAACACCCATCAGCTTCAATACTTTAGGTTTTTCTACTGGTAAGTGATTCTGCTTTTGATATTGAGGAAAATCCTTGTTAACATTAGGCTCAACTTGGTGTGGGCCCAAATGAGGGTATATGCTGTGAAAATAGCTGTACTTTTCAAAACTTTCAAGCTTTAAACTAATTTGAGAATCATGATAAAATCATGGTGGTGTAATGATACTACAGATTTGAGAAACAGAGCAGGCAGAACATAGCAAAATACAGCAGGCAGAATATAGCCCAGTGATGTGAAAATATTTAAATATTTATATATTTTTAAAGAGTTTATTTCTTATTTTTCTTTTTTCCTTTTTTTGTAGTATTTTGATAGTAGTTGTCCCTTGAGCAGATATTTCTTTGTACAGATAAATGGCCATAATTTTTTCCTATCATCTGGAAAATTAATAGCTTTGTTCTAATCAAAACTAAAATTACAACAGCCAAACTCAAGAGAGGGCTTTTTGACTTGGGATATGCTTTGCACTGTTTTTGTGTCTTGGAAAATAAATTCCTAACATCTGACAGATAAAAACTTGAAATTCAAATGCAATCATTACAGTCTTTATTAATCCCTGATCAATATTTTAGATGAAACAGGGTTGCTTATCTTATATTGTGCAAGGGCACTGAAGTGACTGGGAGTGAGCAATACAGGATTCTTTGTCTGGTAAAAGAGATAGCTGAGGGGAGATGCAATAACAACTGAAAAACCTTGAGTGCCATGGAAAGAGGGATTGACTTTCACACTCCTTTCTAATGCAAAGATTAGGGGCCATCAGATGAAGCTAATAGAAGCCAGGTGTAAATCAAAGAGCTATTTTTCCACCTTCTCCTGTTTTCCATCCCCAACCTGCTGTGCTCAGAAAAACAAGCAAACAAAAGTGCTGTTCATAAATTCTGAGTGCAACGAACTGGATTTGACTGTATCAAGGGTTCAAAGGGAATTTGACAGCATGGGAGTCAAGCTGTGTGCAGGAAAATGAAGGATGTGAAAGAATGGAGTTTTCTTTAACATAGAGAAAAATCCTGGCATGCTGCCTGGAAATCCTGTAAACAAAGGGACATGGGAAAAAGTGTTCCTCCCCATGCCACACTGTCATGCCAGTTAATGGCAGATTGTTTAAAAGAATGACTTCTTAGCTAGAACTAATGGAAATTAATTCCTTAGACTTAGAAATAATTAATAATATTAGCTTTCCTATTCAATATCTGGCAGAATATAAAAGCTAAACCTGCTGGAATCAGGAGTTAATAAAAAGGAATGTGGGCAGCCTGTCTCTGGCTGACGGTTCCCAGTATTTTACTAGGGATGAGGTCTAGTTTTAATTACTGTGTGACTTCAACACTATAACATGATTTTAAGTTTCCTCCTCATACTGTGATTTACACTATTAATCAAATCTACTTACTATTAAAAATCAGCCTAATTGAAGCCCTGCTTGATAGCTTGATCCTTTATCTTGCCAGGCAGTTCCTAAATGATAATTGAATTCTAGCTGGTTTTATTTCTCTTTTACTTTTCCCAATTTTTCTGTGTTGAAACTCCCCTTGTGCAGAGTTACTCTTATGTCTTCCTAATCCCTAATAATAAATAAAAGGGGTCATCCCATGCTTTTGGGTGGAAGAGGGAGATCTACTGACCTGTGTCAGTACTTGAAACTGTAACACCCAGTGATACAAAAAAACTCCAACCCCAACACTTAGAAAATCCTGCAGCATTCCAAATCTTATTTAATGTAGCAGTTGCCTTATATTTCACTTGTTGTCATGGTATCTGATTTTCAATTGTAGTTGTTTCAGCCTCATTGGTTCCACAAGTCACAGTTTGTTGTGGTTTAATTTTAAAGGCTTTGTGAAGAATAGAAAATTTGCATACAGGCAAACTTGCAGTGAGTCTTCCCCCATAGGATTACTGTAGTTTTGTGCCTTGTCAACAAGTTTGTGATACAACACACGCAAGATAAATCGCTGCACAGTTTGCTCTGGGGGACTGTGTGACAAAGAGCTAGTGGGTTATGAAGACACATAAACAGTCTTTGCAAAGAGGCTTTGCAGAGCTTTACTGCTCCGTGGGAAGGAGCCAATACCTGGCTGTTTTGTCCTTTCTCATGCCTCTGGAAGTCTTCTGGGGGCTATTTAATGTCCTTCAAAGATGCTGTGTCCTTCTGGCACTACTCTGCCTGCAAGTTTTGGCTTCTTTATGCCTTTGCTGTAGCATGAATTGCTTTATTCCTGCTTCTCTTCTGATGCTGGAATTTAATGTTCTTAACAGAAAACTTCTAGAAGATGTGGCTCAGCTGGCAGCCTCCTTGTCTTGTTGTATCAGAGATAACCAGGACTTATGAGCGTATTTTGATTTTTTGGAAGTAGCTTGATTTTCGCCACAAAACTGAAATCCTTGCCAGTAGTTGTTTCTCAGCAGCAGTGTTGCAGCTCATCTCTGCCCTCTCCAACACAGATTCGACAGCAAATACTGAAATACTGTCATTTAAAATGGACTCTCTTAAGGTAGTTGGTAGCTGGGAGACAGGGAGAGTGTGTGGCAGAGTGATGCAAACACCTGGAGGCATCTTTTCACAATTTCTCAAAGATTTTGAAAAGTTTCCAAAGACTGAGTTAGACAAAGGCCTAGTTAGACAACAGCAGGTCCTTATCAAGGGGTGTGAGAAGCCAAAACCTTTGCAGGCCCGAGGCACCTCCCAACTCCCAACCACAGCTCAGTGACTTGGGTTAAGAAATGACCCTATTTTCTGCATGAACAGGTAGATTTCCAAGCTTTGTGGGATTGTAGCAAACCTGTGTGACAACAATGTTGCTCTGTGGATAGTGTGGGTGTTTACCCTGCAGCAAAAACAAGTGGCACATCCAAGTGCTTCTCTTTGCACTCTTGGAATAGCATCCCAAGTGTAGCATTGTGGGGTGATGAAGAATCGTGAGATTTGTGACCCCTAATCCTATGCCATTTAAAATACAGGAAAAGATTTCATTGATCTTACTGAAATATTTCCTTTCTGTAGACCAACTGTCACTTTTAGCCGGGTTAGTCTTGATTTTTTTCAGAAAAAAAAAAGTGCTGAGAAGTGCTGGATGATCACGTGTCTGCAAATCTTGCCTGCATTACTCAAAATGTTAGCAATCTAAGAGGTTGCACATGAACCAACATGCTTTCTGAACTGTTTGTGTGAAAGATAAGAAAATTGTTAATATTTTTTTGTCCCAGTTGATAATTCTGTTGTACAGTCTAAAATGCTGCTGTACAGAATTTGATTTGTATCCTTGTTTTATTTGTGGTTTTGTCTTTAAATATCTATATGGTCACTTTCTAATGTGAAAATGCACATTGGTTTTCTTTCTCATCCCTTATCTCCCCAAAGTATTAAGAAATCCTGTACTGCACAATAATGTTTATAGAATCTTAAGTGTGTCAAACTTATTAAAATATTAATTATGTATGTAGTAAGTAAGTAATTTTTACCACTAGAGTTCATAATGTTTCATTGATATTTAATTTCAATGTAG